>NC_056748.1:1098275310-1098277810 GCF_019279795.1 Protopterus annectens | reverse complement strand
TTTTTCCCCCAACAGACTTGTTTCATCATGGAATTATCCTTCCCCAATCCCTTCACATGACAGGCACAATCAGGCTACAATGCCCCCTTCTGTTAAACACTCATATTCTATCTCCCAACCTCAGGTCTTCAACTAGCCAGCTCCAGTTAGTCACTGACTTGGAAGCCCCACAGGTGCAACACGCCTCACTGTCCCACCAAACCTGGGTTTCCAACTGATTGTTTTCACAGCTCCCGATCACCCTCTATTACGCACACTTTTTCCCCTCACCTATCCTTTTCAACTTTTTTTCTAACCTCTCCAATCAAGACTCAGCCCTTTTTACATATTAACTAACTTTACATAATGTAATCACTATGGTGAAAAGACTGACCATGTCAGTCTTACACTACTGCCCACTTTAAATGTAAATAAATTCCAAGGTCCTCTCATTCTTCTTTCACTGGTACATGTTTTAGTGTAACTTTATTGTTTTTTACGTAATCCGAGGAGACAGACAAGGGTTTTGGTGTTATGTATATACATAACAAAAAAGTCCCATAGCAAGTACGTGCAGGAACAAACCAGAAAGAGCCTGTTAAATTAGTACAATAAATACATACATACATAAATTATAAACCTTCCTCAATGGACACATCACAGGAGACCTACAAATGACCTCTTAAAACATACAAGTATTTCGGTACATTGGTTTTGCATGCTCAGGAAGACTCAAGTCTTTATCACTGCATTCAGGTCAATAAACCAGACTAAATTAGCTGTGGACGTGTCCTTTTTTTGAGCTCATCAGTACAGCGTAAGTGAAGAATGTACTATGCTCTGCAGCATTTTGCCTTATGAAAAGTCTAACGTTTACTGCACTGCATGCTGGTCCCAAAATAAGGTCCAAACCACAAAACAAAAAGGTCCCACAACAAGTGCTTTCAGGATCAAACTACAAAGACCCTGGCATAACAACATACTGTCTTTGAAAAGCAATTACAAAAGTCCTTTGATGAAAATATATGCATGCATGCACACACACGTACGCACACACACACACACACACACACACACACACACACACACACACACACACACACACGTACAAATGTGAACAGTTTACAGCAGCCAATCAACTTAAATCAGTGGTTTTGGTGCAATGAAGAAAAATTAAGGATCAAAAAGAACCCAGAGGGAAAGAGCAGGCAAAAGGCGCAAAGTAGTAATCATAAGTCAAGATAACTCTGGAGCCATTAAGCAGTAACACAAAAACTGCCACCCTCCTGTCCTCCCAAATTTATAGTCTGACATTCTTGAGTTATACTCCACATTAAATTCTCAACAACTAAGTCTTCCCTTACTTTTTATCCACAAAAATAAAGGATCAATATAGTTTGAATTTTTCAACTTGTAGAGACATGCCGGGGAAAAAAAAAGAAAGAAAAAACACGGCATTAAGTAAAAATTTGTGTGTGCAAAAAGAGCATGAAGTAAAAAGCCCTGCAAACATGGTGGATAACACTGCACCAGGACACCCCAATATCTCTTTCAAGGGCAGCAGCTGGCTTATTTAGCACCCAGCACCACTCCCTGATCTGGGACCCCTCAACTTTATAGCAGCAAGCAATACTGGAATATACTACCAAGCAAATGGCATTTGCCAAGCAGGCCCCCTTAACAGCTTTTGTCCGGGGTGGGTCAGCCCCATTCTCTACACCTTAACTACGCTTCTGTCTCTTTCTCCTGGTGAGAGGGAAGCTGCTGCCTGCCAACTTGTATGGAACACTGGCAGACCAAGTCTACTGGGTTAAGGCACTTTGTGAAAATGGGGAACAGGCACTGGATTGCAGCAGATGGTCAGCTGACAAAAATGGCTAAAAGCAAAAAAAAAAAAAAAAAAAAAAGGGTAGAATGCAATCAAACAAAACCAAGCAAAGAATGGTTTCAATAAACCTAAGCTAAGAAAAAAAGTAGGCCCAGCACTGTTTCCAAGTCACCACCTCTGCTATTTCAAACGTTACTTTAGTGCCAAGACATATCTGAATCTACTGTTTTCGATTTGTGTGCACATCGTACAGCAGTCTGAAAAATATGACTTCTGTGTCTATGGTCTCTATACAGGCAGGTTTGGTTCTTTACCCTTCACTAAACAGTTTAGATTGTTAGATATCCAACAGATTAGCACTGAAAGCGCCTAATTATTAGGCTCCCACATCACTTTATCATAACTCTGCTTTAGAAAACACGTACAAAGTTATCAACAGTGTACTCATTCTCAATGTGAAAGATAAGCCGATTGCTAATTTGCACCAGCTGGATACATGGGCCTTCAGGTACGTAGGAACACCTATGATGCTGCAAGTGTAACAATTACGAAACTTAAACCTTTTCCTATCCTATGTTCCTCTAAAAAGTCTGCTATTACTCCACTCTCAACATGCCAACTCAGGCATCCACTAGGTATATAATGCACGTCCATATTGCGTTTCGTCAGTCACTATGTATACAATGCAAGCCT
>NC_056748.1:1098252188-1098274810 GCF_019279795.1 Protopterus annectens | reverse complement strand
AAAAAAATTTAGAACATTAAATGGATCCATGGACACTACTGCTGATCTACCACTGGTACTTGTGGTATTCTTGAACCCCAAAAAACCTCTCTAGTTTCTTAGGAGCAGGGGGCAGGTTGTCTAGTTCCTTGGAGGCTGCATGGAAAGCATCCACAAGAATAGCAGAAAACTGGAGGAAGATACACAAGTTTATGGTCAGTCAATCAAATTATATTTTCTGTGCATTTCTGATGTCTTCTACTTAAAGTACTATTTTATTATACCAAGAGTCTCTACAAGCGAGACTTCATCTGTGGGAGAAGCAAGGAAAATGGCATGTTCTGTACCTCTACCATATCCTAACGGGGAACACATCTGTGAAGAGTAATCTGGATGATAATCCTCACTATTGGGGAGTTCATAGGATCATAGGTTGGTACTAGGCTATCGGCCCTAGGGCCTAGCCATAACAATTCCCTGGATATTTCTTCCCACAATATTTATTTCCTTGGACCCCTCTCTAGCAGAGCGACTGACGTGATCCCCTGGATGAATTTCCTGTCTCCCATCCAATCATCAAGGTTCCTTTTGAAGAGGGCTAAGGAGGCGCTCTGCTTGACATGTATGGGCAGTCTATTCCAGAGTATGGGGAGTCTCTGGGTCAGGAAACTATCCCTCCAGCAGGTTTTGTTCATTGTGGTGACAAGGTATAGATCCCTGGAGTGCGTGGCTCTGAGGGATTAGGATTTATTTAAGTGGAGCATGCCCAACAGCTCAGGGTCTGACATGGCCTTGTATGTTAAGCAGAAATCACCTCTGAGTAGATGATATGCCACAGAGTATAGCTGGAATTGCTCTCTACCTCACCAGAAAACTGCTCCCTCTTCTTTTTGAGTGGGGACTCATACTTGCATACAGACTTTGTAAGGCTTGTAGAAACTCTTAATCAAATGTGATCCACTGGAGAGGACACGTGTGAAGCAGCAACCCAATCTGGTGGCTGCATTCTGGTCATCACTTACATGGGATGTGGCTGTCTACTTTGGTGTGACAGGTTCTAAACGGGATTCATTAGAGACCTCAGGAAACTCAGACCTATTGTCCCAAATATGCCTCACTAGGCCCTACACTCTCAAACTGTAACAAGACACTAGACCCCGGTGTCCTGTCACTTGCATCTCTTTATGCCTTCTTAAGGCATTTGTTTTTATGGGGAAACAGGAAGGTAAAAATCTGAAGACAACATAAACAGGCTGAAGGCCTGGAGTCTTTTCTTGTCTAAGTAGTTTTGTAAAGAACATTTTCTAATTCTTAGAATTTCAGGAGTGAATATTTGGCAAATCCTACAATCCTTCATATCATGTTCTGGGCCTAAATAAGCCATACAACAATTAGGAAAGTCTTTGTCAGTAAACTACCGCAGTAATATCTGTCTTTTTTTAGGCTCTGACAATGTCAAACATCAAGCTACTACAATGAAGCTACACCCTAACCAAAAAAATACAGAAATGAAGGAAGTTCCCAATGGGTACTTTATCAGTCCTGAGCTCCAGAATAGGCTGAACTATGCTGGACTATGAACACCAAAACACCACACTGCAAACTGTGGCAAGAAACGATCTAATATGGTGCGAGTAGATGCCAGCTTTGTATTGGAGACTTCTTAACTTGCCAGAGTGGAGGGCATTTACCGCACCTGGACATGAAGGGTACTGAAATTTTAAAGTTGGGTCAGACATCCATAACCTTTTATGTCTCAAGTCCCAGTTGTTAGGATGACTGCAATGGTGATCTAAACCAAGAACTACAGTGATGTTATGAGCTACTTTGACAGTTAAGAGTACATCTTTAAGCCCTACTGTTAGAGCAAGCATACTTACCCAAAACTATACTTACCCTAAACAAAACACTGTTCTTTGTATGATGGTGAAACAAAACAAAGAGTATGCAAGTTCTTTTTCAACCTGATCAGTGTTTACAGTTTGTACGCTGTAAATTAATGTACTCTACGGACGATATGCTCAGATGTACCTACTGTTAACTGCAATTTTCTTAATCAAGGAATTGATGCAACTAAGAATTAAATGCCATGATGTTTTGCCACGTGCAAAGGCACTCCGTTTACCCTTATGTCTCACACTATGTCCTGTAACTGTACCCCCTCCCTCGTATTACTTCTTCTCTCATAACACATCACAGTTCTTCTAGCAGGGGGGGGGTGGAGGCTGCTTACTGTACTCACTCCTAGTCAAGGAAGACATGCAGCCCTCTCAACTTTATTTTTTAATATTTTTCATTGCCTACAGTAGGTAATGCAAGAAAGACTTACATGTTGAGGGACACAAATCTGTTACTGAATAATTATCAAAGAACTTAAGCAATACATTTACAACATTGCACATCCTGAATTCTTATAAAATAACAAAAGTCTTCTCTGTACAGCAGAATCTAAATCTACTTTTCAGGTCTAAACATTACCTGTTATATGAGTTTGTGAGGGTGGGGTGGGAGGTGCTTCAAATACAACAGGCACTTAAATATGCATTTTTACTAAACAATAATATGGTTGTGCTGCAAGAGATAAGTACCAGGTATCAAACACAAGCGTTTAAAAGAAGGCTTAGAGGAGATAATTAAGAGCAACAGCCATGAAATATTTAAACTGGACACTGGTGCTTCAGTCAAAGGGATGGTCACTGTGCAGCCATTTAGATGTGACGCCAGTCAAACCCACAGGGTCATAAAAATCTTGAGATGGACTGTTCCCAGTAACAAAGGATAAATATCTGACGTACAAGCTTGGAAGCACCACATCTCACCCTTCAAATGTACTAATAAGGCAAGTCTGTGTGGACTGCTCATTTATTTTTCTTTAGGCTACACTGAAACACAAAAAAACAGTGGTAACTGACAGCTTCCACAAAAAAAAAAAAAAAAAAAAAAAAAAAAAAAAATTCTAACTACCCCTAATCTCCCCACACTTAACTGATAAGATTTTCACAAAATGACAAAATTGTTGTTTCATATTTTTGGTCTGTTCCCCATAACATCGGTGGCCATCTTCTAAATCACTAAGGGCTGAAATCACTAAATAATGACATACATTTCATTTTTAGACTTGACAGCCTTGACAGAATGCAAACTAACACAATTCCTTTTATTCTTGCTACTTTCTAAGCTTATAAGCACAATATTTAAAATATAGGATAATAAGGAAGTTACTAAGGCCCTTACAAGTCTAGCCAAGTTCTTACACTTATTTCCATAAGCACCTACTGCCCCTGTCCAAGAGGGACACAGGTGGCCCTTTGTCCCCCCATTATTTTAGTATTTGTCCAGATTTCTTACTGCAAGAGCTTGAACAGTATGACACACACACACACACACACACACACACACACACACACACACACACACACACACACACACACACACACACACAAACAAGAGTTCAGTTTTCTTATTAAGTGCCACTTATATTTTTTTGACTGATTAACCCAAATTTAAATACCTTAAGAGTAAGGGAGATAAAATCAAACAAATCAAAATAACTTATGTGAGTTAAACTGATCACACTCCGGCTCAGAGAGAGATCTTTGCAATGGTGTTTTAAAATAATGGCAACAGTTCTTTTGTGCAGTGCTGTACTGAAATTTGGGGAATAAGGACATCATATAAAACAACATTCTGTAATAAACCCTTCTTTACATCGAGTAGGCTTTTAACAGGCTACTGGCAGAAAGAGTACACCTTACAAATAAGCTTCCAGCTGGAATAATGAGAGTTCTATTTCTTACTGAAAAAACAACAACAATACAAAGTCCAATAAAATTACAGCACTTGAAAAATAGCACCATTTGCACTGTTAGTCTGCTTAACCAGACACTTAGGCAAGTGGGAGTAAAATACACTAAATAAAACACACAGTAGGCTATGAACTAAAACTTACTGTGGGGAAATTAGAAGGATGTTAGTGGAAGACAAGACACGATAACAACAAAGACTGGAGGCAGGGAATTAGCACTGAATTAGAGAGAGAGAGTGCAAGATCCTGGCAGACTAGCCATAGAAGAACATCGGTTCTACTAAAGAAAGAGTCCCTGTCAGGAAAGTAAAACCTGAAAACAAGAAAAAATACTACACCAATAATAGTCGAAGTTGGACAACAAGTGTTGCAGTTAGTAAATTCAAATGCAAGAAGGAAGGTAGGCAAATGTGCATGTACATTAATGAAATAGCTACTTTTTGTATTTTTTCATTAAATATAAATATATATATATATATATATATATATATATATATATATATATGGATTCACTTTACAAGCTCAAGATACTGAACTATCGAATTTCAGTATCTCAAGACTGTAAAGCTGAAAATCCACAACATCGAAAATGCACATAATCGCAGACCAAATAACTGAATTAATACCTCTGAAATTAGTTTTCTACATACAGGGTCTGTTAGCTGTAGCTCGGTCCAAGGAGCGCACTAGGAAGCGTGGCTGACGTGCAATACCCTGCACCAAGAACATTAGGCGCGATTTACAAAACAGGAATATCACAAAAGGGGAAAGCAGTGCTGCTACTAGATGCTAAGTTATGAATCAAGAAAGAACACTAAAAAATAAGAAGTACTGGTGTTGCAAATGGAAAGTTGCCCAAAATTGTAAAGGTAGGGCAAGAACAGTGATGTGTGCTATGGAGAAGAATTAGTAAAAAACTGTAGAGCATAATCATTTAGGGGATCCAACGGAAATTGCGAGGTGTAAGGTACGTGCAGAGCTTGAACAGAGAGCTGAAGTGTCGAGGGATACCCCATGTTTATTAGTGGATGACGCTCTTCTTTCCACATCTGTAGACATAATCGATAACCTACCTTCACGTAAAGCACTATTACAGCACGTTGGCACAGTTAGTAGGAAAGACACCAGACACACTAGTAACCCCACCCATGCAGTTGCAGGATAAAGATGTAAACTTGTTCCCCACTAAAACAGGAGTATTTGTAGAAAAGAGAATGGCAGACACCAGCACAGATAATACAGTCGCTGTTCTCACTACTGTAAATAACTTGTATGACCCGAGTAATTCTACGGTCTGGTTGATGGATGGCACTTTTTTCTATAAGGGCATAATTTGCCGTCAACTACTGGTGAAATACGGTGGCTATAGTAAATCCGTCTCATTGTTATTTTGCTTGATGAGTACAAAATCACTGAAGGCATACAATTATATTTGGCACTGTGTTTTCCATCTACTTGCTGAACGTGGCTTTGGCAACTCACTCCATTATGTGCTGTCAGATTTTGAAATAGCAGCTATTAAAAATATCAAATCGAACATCACTGGTGCAACAGCTAAAGGTTGTATGTTCCACTTTGGCCAAAATATATGGCGAAAAGTACAACAGTTGGGGTTGGCTTCCCTTTAATCCTCGCAATTTCCGTTGGATCCCCTAAATGATTATGCTCTACAGTTTTTACTAATTCTTCTACAGTAGCACACGTCACTGTTCTTGCCCTACCTTTACACTTTTGGGCAGCTTTCCATTTATATAACTTCCAATTATCTGTAAAGTGTCTGGTGGCAATGGCATTCTTGTCTGAGGAAGAGGTGTTACCAGCATTTGTACTGCTCTGTGAGTCCTTCCCTGTAGAAAGAAGAGAGCTCATACAGTACTTTTCAGATTGGTATGTTCTGGGGAAATGTACGAAACTCAGCACAAGTACCATGTCCCAGTGTAGATTCCAACCCCTTTTCCCTATTGAGTTCTGGAATGTTTATAATTTGAATGCCTTGTTTCTACCATGAATGCAGAACTCCATGGAGGCCTGGCACTGCAGATTAAAATGTTTACTAGGTGCTAGAGCTACTGATTTAGGCATCCTGATGTCAACACTGGCCAAAGAGCAGGATTGGGTGGAAGAACTTAAGAGTTTGGATGGCTGGTGGGTGTCTGCCATCACCGAAGAGAAGGCAGGTAGTGTGAAGACATGCACAATTTAAGCATATTCTTAGCAATAAAGGATCACATGATACAATGGGTTTCCTCAGAGCTATTGCTCGAGTGCTAAAGGTCTGACTCGTGTATGTTATCATTTGTGCATTGAGTACTAGTGTTCTGCAGCAGTACAGCACATTGTCTGTAGTTACACTGACATACAGCTTCTCCTAGCAACAGACTGCCTCATTTTAATTACGTGTGCTGGCAGTGGAGTGTTTACAGTGACTGGGAGTGTTTACAGAGCATACAGTGGGTAATACATCTGACGTCTGTCGGTTACTGAATGGTGACTTTTGTATTTATTGCTGCTGTCTTTGAAGATATAATGGTGACAGGAAATGTGTGCAGCACATACTTGCAGGACCAATAGTTACGAGAAATGTTTGGAGCACATATTTGGAGGTCTAATGGTGACAGGAAGTGTTTGGAGCAGGATTATTACTTGAAGGCAGTTTTTGGAGCACATACACTCAAAGGTTTTCACAAACCGCGGACTTCAATAATTTGCGTTTCAATATTATGAATCTCGAGCATGGGGAATTTCGATGTTATGGATTTTCGGCTTTTGAAACACTGAAATTTGATATTTTGGTATCTGGAGCTTGTAAAGTGAATCCACACACACACATGTACATGTGTGTGTGTGTGTGTGTGTGTGTGTGTGTGTGTACAAGCGCGTGTCTGTATAAAATAAAAAACACTGGGAACACTTAGTTTATGTTTTCACTTTCTATGTGCTTTTTGACTTCCCACCTGCTGTTCATTATTTGCCCCCACCTTTCAACGAGCGTTAGCCCATTTGGAAAGCTGACATTAAATACACATTTTTGTTACTACAGTCAAAGAAGAAGCCATCATACAGGTAGGCATGAAGGTTATAAGTGGACCGATTACCCTTCCTGCAGTGAGCCCTTATCAGAGACTAATTGGAGTGGCATCCCAAGGGGAAGGCAGAGGAGAGATGATCTTATCCTCAATTTTCTTCCTGCTGTTGCCACTGCCCACAGCTCATCCAAGGGTCTTCAGGAACCCTCTCATTAGTGCAGACAGCTGAGGAATTTCTAACAGGCCCTAATCCTAAAATCAAGTGGCAGGACCGTGAATGCTAGGTTTTACAGCAACAAGCCTCCATCCCCGGTATTAGCATTTCAAATGTTGCTACCTCATCTTCCCCCAAGGGCAATTCAGCATCGGCATCTCAGTTCCATCACCCTCCCCGACTGCATCTTTCCCTGCCCAACCACTACTCAAACTCTAATCTTCTGTGTGATTGTCAGGGCTTTATTCCTCATGCCAGGCAGTGTTTCTTTTTTTATTTTTCTTTTAAAAATATGAACAAAAAATAAATGCACTGATACCTTATTTTAGCAAAATTAACTTCAACTGTATTACCATAATGTCCCATTATCTTGTTTACATTAATAAGCTGCAATTCATTCAGGAAATGAGCCATCATTACTTATAATTTCAAACTTTTTACACATCCAGTGTTGGACATACACTCCACATTTAAATGCACATTTCCCTGTGAGAAACATAAAAATGCCAAGAAAAGAAACTGTAACAGCACACACACACACACACACATTATATGAACAAAAGTTCATATAATCAATCGCTCTAATGAGCGAAAATCACGGAAATAGAAAATTATATTGTGGGGGGCTGCACCCCCCACACACCTCGCTAAATATATATTCCAACTCCGGGATCGCACTACAGTGAGGAAAGGGCAAATACTCCAATCTTCACTGTACTGTGATCCCACAGCATGCATCTTGATTTCCGGGATTTTCGCTCATTAGAGTGATCGATTATATGAACTTTTGTTCATATAATATAGACCCCATATATAAGTGTGTATATATATAAATATATATATATATATATATATATATATATATATATATATATATATATATATATATATAAACCACACAGATATATTACTAGATATAATCTATCCAACATCAACCCTAAAACATTCAACACTCTCATAGCTAGAGTAAGCTGGGACTTCCTCACCCAGCTCCCCCTACATGAAGCTGTCATTGCTTTCAACTCTACTTTTCTGGATATCGTAAACTCACTAGCCCCACCTCGTAAAATTAGGACAAAAGCAACCTTATCTCCTTCGCTAACAAAAAACACAAGAACTCTCATGAAATCTAGAGATAAGTCCTGGAAAAAAATGGTTTCAAACTAAAAACCCAAAAGACCTACAAAGTTATAAAGAACAAAGAAACCTGGCCAAAAGGCTTATCAATAAAGACAAAAAAGAATTATACTCTAACCCTCCCTTCCACTCTAAAATCAAACCCCCAAAAATTCTGGAATGCTATCAATCAAATACTTCATCCAGGAAACCCTACCTCACCAAACCCTACCCCTGAAAAGACACCAGAAGAAACTGCTAACACCTTCAATTCTTACTTTGTCGAATCAATATCCAAACTCTTTAACTCCAATAGCTCCACTACAACTGACCAATAAACCAAGCTTCCTCCTCAACAACTACTCCTCCCAAAATCTTCTCCCTGAAGCCTATCTCTACAACCTACATTCGAACCCTACTCTCCAAACTAAAACCCTGCTCAGTATCTGCTGACAACCTCCCATCATATTTTCTCCAGACAGCTGCCCACTCACTCGCCCTTCCCATCTCTATCATCATAAACCACTCAATCTCTGAATCCAAAGTACCATCCATCTGGAAACATTTCTACACCTTGCCTATCCACAAAGGTGGTAACTCCACTGAAATCTCAAACTTTACACCTATTGCCATCCTCTCCCCTCTGTCAAAAGTTCTCGAAAAGTGCATATATACTCATCATGGATCATCTCTCTCAGGCAAACCTACTTACCCCAACTCAACATGGTTTCCGACCTAAGCATAGCACATATACTGCACTTCTTTTTCAACACTATCTCCCTGGCCAGAGATGACCATAAACTTATCTCCTGTCTCTTCCCCGATCTCTCAAAGGCCTTTGATACTGTTTCTCACTCTCTACTACTTAAACTGTCTAACCTTAACTTCTCTCCTGGCACAGTGGCTTGGTTCGATAGCTACCTAAAAGATAGATTTCTATCAGTAAAATGGGACACTGGTTTATCTACTCCCCTTCCAATACAAATGGGAGTCCCACAAGGATCCATTCTTGGGCCACTGCTTTTCTACATCTTCACAGACTTGCTCTGTACCTCCTGCCCACTTTCCTCTATTATCCAATATGCTGATGACTCTACAGTCATTACAATAGCTAACTCTCCCTCTGAACTTTTATCAGCTACCCAAACATCCTTTAACTCAGTAGAAACATGGCACTCAAACAACAAACTCATCCTCAACCCCAAGAAAACAAAGCTCCTACTTTTCCTTCCCAAAACATCCAACTATATAAAGCCCTCATTTACTATCCTGTCACTTAATAACACTCCTATTGTAGTTGAATCTAGCTCAAAACTACTGGGAATCACAATCGATGATCAACTAAAATTCGACCTCCACATAAACAACTGTATAAGGAATACTCGCTTTAAATTAGGTCTACTTTATAGAAATAAAAAATGTCTCACCCAGGAAGCTAGAATAACCCTCACATATTCCTACCTTCTTCCCTGCCTAACATATTGTTCACAAATCCTTACTAACTTAAACTCCTCTCCTCACTAGACTTGAGACCATTTACCACAAAGTAGATAGATTTGCAACTCAACTTTCCTATAGATCTCACTCACCACTCTCTCTCTAAACTATTTAAACTGGCTAGAGTTACCTCACCTGCTCCTTCTCTCCCAGCTCCAAACCATACATGCAATTCTCTACCAACCATCTTTCTGTCCAGCCTTACACACCATCATCTCTCACTATACTCCCACAAGAAGCCTCCAAAGCGCTTCCCAATACCTCCTAAAAATCTATAAGCCAAAATCTAAAGCAGGGTGTAGCCTATACAGCTATTATACCTCTATCAAATGGAACAAACTTCCCTTCGAAATTCGAACACTCTCACATCCCAAACAATTTAAACTAACTCTAAAAGAATATTTTAACAGGAAATGGATCTGCCAATGCTCAAATCCACCCTGAAAATTCTCTATCTCTCTCCACTAATCAATAACTTTTTCCCCTCTCTCTGTAACTTTTATTCCTTCCTGATTGTTTAATTGTAAAATTTAACATTCAACTCCTATGTTGCTCTTCTATGCTAACTACTACTTTCAAAAAGTGCGGTGGTGGTGCTGCGGTAGCGTTGTCGTCTCACAGTAAGACTTTGTCCTGTTCGATTCTCAGCTAGAGTGTCTTCTGTGTGGAGACATGCGTGAATGGGCGTACCTTCGTTGAAGGTTGTGCTTCAGGGCTGGCAACTCGGCACGTAAAAATCGACTGCCAATCATTAGCGGACCGGAGTTCTGCTGTGGCGACCCCTAACCGGGAAAAGCCGAAAGACACAACAACTTTCAAAAAGTGCTCTGACTTTTATCTACCCGTTTTCTCCATTACATAAGTCTATGTATTATACTAGTTTGTTTGTGTCTTTTGGCTTTTCCAGGTTAGGGGTTGCCACAGTGGAACTCCGGTCCGCTAATGATTGGTAGTGGATTTTTACATACCGGGTTACCAGCCCTGACGCACAACCTTCAACAAAGGCACACCCCATTCATGTATGCCTCCACACAGAAGACGCTCTAGCTGAGAATCGAACGGGACAACGTCTTGCTATGAGGCGACAACACTACCGCAGCACCACCACCGCAGTCTATGGCAAAATGTAATCTGTATATTCTCAAAATTCTCCTGTAGCCTGCTAACTGATTTGCCTTATTCCACCTATATAATACCTGTTAATAATGACAAACTGATATATCTATTTACTGGAGCTTTTCTCCCCGGGTCTCTGCTGAAAAAGGGCTTCGGCTCAGTCAGACATTCCCGGTCAACAAATGTAAAATAAATAAATAAATAAGTGTGTGTGTGTGTGTGTGTGTGTGTGTGTGTGTGTGTGTGTGTGTGTGTATATATATATATATATATATATATATATATATATATATATATATATATATATATATATATATATATATATATATATACATACACACACACACACATATATATATATATATATATACACACACACACACACACACATATATGAACTGTGTTAGGAATTATCAGACTTCATTCATGTAAGTCTAACTGTAGACAGATTAAATTCTTTTAGCCAGTGTTTACTAAAAAACTGCAAAATTATCTTCTCATAGGGATTGCCATTTTCCACTTACTTCTGGACACCCACTGGCAACATATGATGTGGAATAGTAGGGTACTGATTAACATGAGTACCGGAACCCAGTTCTGGATCCCTCCAACCCCAGTTTTACTTTGCTACTTTGTTTTTTTTGTTACCCAAACACATCCAACAGGTAAAAAAAATGTCTTTTCAAGGAAAATTGTCATTAAGAGACCTTAGAATTTGAAAGTATGCAAAGAGATACTGATGGAATCAAACCACAGGCTATAGGATGAAGTTTCTAATCTTCTCACTGTAGTGCATTGCCAGTACACACTCCAGATGGTGTCTTACAACTGTTTGCAGAAATCCAGACTTACTATGCACCAGGCAGTAAAATGCCAAGCTAATTTCTCTTCCAGTACAATTTTGGATGGCAGCTGTCGTAGGCTCCGTCTACAGTCTCCCTCCCAAAATTATCCACTTAATAAATAAACAGTACTGTAACGGAAAGCTGGCAATAAACACACATTCCTGTTGCTTAGCTGAGGCTAATAATGGTCAAAATGAAGAGGGTGGATTTGTTCAAAATATTTTTGCCGACATAAGAAATCAGAAGCAGAGGTGGTAACATTTTGCTTCTTTATCAACAAGGCATCACAAAACAGCAGTACAGTTTCATAAATAAAGAGCACAGTGTTGCATACTGTCTAGCAGACAGGCCCACTAATGGTGATTTTTTTTAGGCATTGCGAAAAAGAAGAGGTAGAATTATCTTTTTGGAGACAAAACTGTAGCATTTGGCATGAAATACCAAAGAACAATATTCATTCACTTCCATGGTGTATAAACAAGAAAGGGATATACTATTTTAAATACATTTCTTATAATGCTTCATACTGCTCAAACATCAGAGTTCACAAAGATGTGCTGAAAATATTGCTGACAGCAGATATGGTTCATAGCCTGAAGCGCCCTTTCCTGTACCATAACTACAAGGCAATGTTATATCATACCATAGTGCAGAGTTTAAAGCAGTAAAAAAAATCTGGGTCGATTAAAGCAATGTCTTCATCTGGATTAAAATTTAGTAAAATGTATTTAAACTCTGAAGATACCCAAGACAAACAGCCCTCTTTTTTTACCAGCTGTGCAGCATTTGACACTAAGGTTAAGGGGCTATTAAGTAAGCACATTGTGACAGTTACCTAAAATTATTAGCTAATCAAACCACAGCAAGGACAATGGAATGCCAACACGCACACACGATAGATGGAATATTTGTCTCCCTTTTACAATGACTAAGGGGCCAGTCTGATTTCTTAGGCCATTACTCACGTTGCAGACAAGACCTCACTTGCTGTTCTATCAACTCAGGCCCCAGTCTACAGTGGGGGAGGGGAGGTGAAGTATGACAAACACACAGAGATCCTTGCTACATGGAAAGACTTCCATTAGATTCCTGGTAAAAATGAGAACATCTTGGGCTTTACTGAGTCAGACAACATCCAAACGAGCATCAGACTGAATGAACTTTAAAGGTGTCAGCTAGTTAAATTAGAAATAATGTCAGAAAGCAGTTTTTTCTTTTCATTCTGACAGCCACGCAGGTCCAGTTAAATCTAAAGGTGTGTCAGTTAAATAACCAAACAAGAAAATGACACTTCAAATACCATACAACTCTGACAAGCCAGAAAGAATGTAGATACTATGTACTTAGTTTTTGTTAATACTCGGGCTACACTGAGTAATCCACAAATTTACTAGAAGATAATAAATGTAAAAGTCATACCACAGTACTATTTACAAAATACAAATTCTACTGAAAAAGTTAATAACAGTCAGGAAAAAGCAAAATTGAACTATTTGAAGAGGAAGGAATATCACAAAAGTCACAAAAACATATCACTATAGCCTTTGCTGTCTAACCACAACTTTAACCTAGTAATCAATCACATTCAAACTGTGTACAACAAATATTATCAGTTAGGTGAAAAGGCACCAGGTAAGGCAAATTCCAGACAGGTATGTGTTGATGGCAGGGGCATCTCTAGTAGCTAGTGCAGAGGCGAGTTTTTTCAGGCACATTCAGAAAGGAAACAAAAGTGTCCTATCTTTTTTAGTGTCACATGAACGCAGGGAAAAAAGGTATGTATTGAAATCCAGGAGCCCTGTTGTTCTGAGAACAGCAAGGATAGCACAGTGGAGAGAAGCTTACTGGCCCATGCACATCTAGTACACTGCCCCTGTGCAGTCACTTATAAAACCTTTGTTGGCATTTAGATTTGGATTAACAAATACCAAAACAGAAGTCCTCCATTTCCACTTCCAAGCAGCAGTTGGGTTTGTGACTGAACATCACGATGCAGACTAAGACCACCACACAGAATGAAGAAGCCACACCTGGCAGACAAATATTCCATACATCTTTTGTGCCTGTGACTGTAGGCAATTATCCTGGATTTAACACTGTGCGTGCATGCATGTGATGCAAGGCAGAGTAAATTGCAGAATTTATTTACATACTTGAAAGTCTGTTTCAGTACATCTTTACTTATAAAAATGACATTATTTTATTTATCCTTTTACTGTGTCAGTCCAACTAGGCTAGTCATGTATTTTCTAGGTAGACCCAAGGTGGCATTTATACTGTGTAAGGGAAATGTGGCCAAGGCACCCTGAAAATTCCCCTACTACTTTCATTAAGTACCTTACTATTTTCAAATGCATGTGAGCTTCTGCCAACTGAGGCAGACAGGACCTCAGTTTAATGTCACTTCCAAAGGATGGCACACTTAGGAGTGCAGCATCCCCTAATGCTGCACTATATCATCAGTAATGGAAAATGAATCCCATCGCCTGGTGTGGAAAAAGAACCCACAGCTTTCTGATCTGCCAGCACCAAAGACAAGTGTGCCACTTATGGTGCTACTAACAACCTAGCTAAGTACACAGCAAGCAACTAAAAACTGATACAAATGATAAAACAAAGCATTTAAAACTTCAACATTTAAACGGCAGTTAATGGCAGTGTGTACAGGATATGACTGACCTTCACACGTATATCAGAAGCCGTGAAATTATGTAACTGGGGAGGCATGGCAGTTGTCCACACATTCCTGAACAAACTAAAACAATGAGTAAAAAGGTTGCACAGAAAAAACGATCAGTAAAAACTAAAAGAAAACTCTACCCAAGCAAACAAATACAGTGGGGTTTGGCTTTATTCGCCTGAATTTGTCCATTAAACGACTTAAAAAGAAAAAAGTGATGGGCATTCAGAATCGCCATATAGCAGAAACACCTAAGGTTCTCAAGGGTCATTTGTATGCATCCCATGTGCCTCTAATATAAGAGGTTTGAGGAATCACACAGTGGAAATTCCTGAACAGGAAACAGCAGCACTTAAACAGAAAGGTGACCATAGCTATAGAAATATTTCAACAGACAAAAGAACATTTTCAGTTCAGGCCTCTACCATTTACTGTATCTTACCTATGAAATTAAAAATATATCATTCTATCAAACTGTCAAAAACGATGCATTATAGCATTCTGGCCTAGTTCAGTGGAGGCTACTGCACCCTTACTCCATAACTCTATTTCTCTGCAACACATATTTATGCCCATCAACAATCAAACCTTCAAAATCATCATCATCATCACACCTTTCCAAAACAGTTCACTGCAAAGAGCAGTTGTGTTTACTTAATTCCAGACACTCAACCACGTTAGTCCTGGGAGCTAGAACACTTTTTTTTGCATTAAATTGGTTCTGATGAAGACTTCATGAAAAGTCTATCAAGCTACTCATTTCATGCATAATCACTCTTGGTTCTGTATTACCTGAAATACTCCAGTTCAAGTAACTCAATGCTGGATTTAATTTGTAAATGCAATTTTTTTTAAATATACTTTATTATTTCCTTAACCAGACTTGCCCGTTATGTCAGCTGAAAATGGTCAACTGGAGTACCCACCTACCCATAAATATATATATACAGATATGACGTTCTTTGGGTTTGAATCAAGTGGACAAAGATGGGAGAAGTGGGACTTAAGTTTGAAGAAAGATATGACAAAGGAAAGCGCCAACAGAAATTAAAACAGCATGGTCAAAGAGGTCTAACAGCTATACATAAGTGGCAGATCCAAGAATCTGCAAAGGGGGGCACAGACTGATTAGTCAAGTACTGGGATTGGAGTGAGAAAGTGGAGTACTGAATTTCAGTAGTGTGTAAAGATCACCTGAAGATGCTCTGACATCATGTGTGAAAAGGCAGTAATTATATATTCATTTGATAAATAGATAAATGTATGAATGACCTCTAATACAATGTTCATGCTGGAGTTAACACTAAAATATATCTTATGATACTTAATATAATTGTAGTACAGTAAACAAACATAGCAGACAGGTGGGGTAGTTGTAGACAGGCTGTGTTTTACCACCTCCTACACTCGGTCAGAGGCAAACAGACACTATGAAGTAACTGCAGGTGTTCACAGAGCTGAAGACTACTCATAAGTTAGCCACTATAGACAGGATCCCTACTGCAGATTAGTTGGTACCAGCCTGTAGCTGAGATGTGTGCATATTGTGGATTATTCTTGCTTGCTTAGTGGCTATTAAAACATTGTGCGCCAGTATCAATATCACTTTTTTTACATTCAAACTTTTCACCTCATTTGACAGAGGATAAAAGTGATTTAAAAGGACTGTGTCACATTTGCAGATTAGTTAGCAGTCCTCTGTGCTGAGAACACACCCTTTCTGCCTAACTTCAATGCCAACTACTCGTTCAGATCCTCTATTTGAAATCCCCATGGTTGGTGGAGGGTTACCTGCATTCCTCCATAACTCCATCATAACTGGGCTTATACAGTGAAATAATGACCTAGAAATGCTCTCTGTATTGTTAGCCCATTACCACCCTCCCTTCATGTCACCAGCAACGCATGAAACATACCTAAACAAACTGAAGTCACCATACCGCTCAGCCTGCAGACATCAAATATATAGACAAAGGCTCTTGGAAAGCAGATACATCAAACTGAAAATCGGGACACCAAAATTTGTATACCTAACATCATAACACCTACTTCACTATGACTATCAAAAACAAGGTGCAGAAAAGTATCAAAAATGAATCTTACAGGCATAGTAATTCCAAGGTAGAGACCTTTCTCTTTTCATGAGGAAAGCTGGTGGTAGAATAAAGAAGTCCAGGAAATAGTCAAAAGAAAGAAGCTGCTCAGGAAAAAGTTGATAATAGAAAAAATGGATCAGGCTAGGAAGGAATACTGGCTGGCTAGCAAAGAAGCACAGAACGGAGTTGCAATAGCAAAGAACAGGGCATTGGAAGCACTCTACCAGCTTCTTGAAAGTGACTCAGTAGGTGGCAAAAGAAACCATCTCAGGTTGCAAGACAAAGACAAGGATAAACAAGACAGTCAGTCACCCTTCATAACAATAACCTGGTCACCATTCCAGAGGACATCAATGGAAGAGGGAAGGAGTACTTTCAGCAACTTCTGAATGAAGAAAACTCCACAGAAGCTGTACTGCCCCAGAAACAGCCTTCAGTGAGAGAAGAGTAGGAGCCCACCCTAGAAGAAGTAAGAACAGCACTAAGGAAAAAGACGTCCGGGAAAGCAGCAGGCTCAGATGAGGTTACAGCAGATATGATGAAGATGAAGAAATGAGGACATAAGAGCAGAGTAGCTCCAATTGCAGAAAAGATCAAAGAGAACAGATTGCAGTGGTTCCGGCACACGTGCAGAAAGCAGAAGGCAATTTGGGGCAGACAGAAAGAAGGTAAGAGGAAATGAGGACATCCAGAAAAGAGGTGGATGGAATGTGAGAGAACATCTGCAACAGTCAGGTATGAGTGTCGAAGATGGCTGGAATGAGGCAATTAATCGAGAGAAATGGAGACATTTAACATGACACCCCGGCTCCATGTAAAAAATTAGATGGATGGATGATGATGACAGCACGAAGGATAGCAGACTGGCTAAAAAACAGAATCCTCAAAGTGCTAGTGGTAACTGTCTTATTAGGAAGCACAAGGACCACCAGTCCTGTCCCAAGGGCTCAGTATATGAACACCTTCTTTTGGCATTACTTCTTTGATCTGCAAGCTGTAAACAGACTATGCTCATCTTCAAGTACTTGACTGCACATCAGTTTACTCAAATCATGTCTGACACAATATTAGTTTAACTTTAAAATATGCTATTTTAGAAAAACCCAGCTGTACCTCTGTGCTTGAGTAGTTGATTTCAACTGATTTAAGTGATACTGTAACAATTTGTTTTGTACTTTATAGTAAACGAAGACTAATATGCAACATTTTGAAATAATTTAAGAAGACATTTGGCACTGCAACACTTGTCTATCTGTTGCGGAACTGTGGCTGTCTGAATTCCATTGTATTACACAGGTGGAGCATACGCATTGACTGTGAAGTGCTGAGCTCTGAGGTAAGCACTGTAACAAAAGTGTACTACTTTGACTGGAGCTGTGACACTGGGGG
The DNA here is from genome assembly GCF_019279795.1 of Protopterus annectens. Lineage (NCBI taxonomy): Eukaryota > Metazoa > Chordata > Ceratodontiformes > Protopteridae > Protopterus > Protopterus annectens. The sequence goes on along the minus strand of NC_056748.1, from coordinate 1,098,257,047 downwards.
GCATACCTTTTAACTTCTTAGGTCAATCATGCTGAACAAAACCAAATATAATGGGGAAACAAAGGCCCAAAACTGGGGACAGATTTTAAATATTGCTGTTATAAACCTAAAAGTTGGGAGAATAAGTTTTGAATTGTATACATTTTTTTGAAAGATATGAAGTCTGAAATTCAAATCTCAGTCATTATTTACTGACTTCAGTTCTCAATTATTTGCCAGAAAGCCACACACTTTATGAAGAACAGACAAAAAATATGAAGCAAAAACAAGACATTTTGTAAATTTCTAGACAGGTGGGAGGTATAGGTGGGAGTAGGGGAGCATTTTGCCTTTACCTTTACAACCTAAGATAAGAGGCATTATAACAGGAGAAACATTTTATTCCAGAACTGCTTAAAGAGGCTCATGCCTATCAATTTCTTTTCTCAACAATTCTGGACAAAGCCAACATAATGGGGACAAAGGGACAAATTTTAAGTATTGTTTTTATAAACGTAAGAAAGTTGCTACAATAAAACACACACACACACACATTTTACATAGGACAGACCAAAACATGTGACAAAATATGGATAACTGAGAAGTATACACTAGATAAAAAGATGATGTAAAAATAAAGAAAGTATTTTAGATGAATATTCTTCAGAAAGATACATTTGCTAAACTTTAATGAAATGTACTGAACTACATTTCATTTTCAAACTGTTGCTACAACCAGTAATAAAACATGTTTTATTTATAATTGCATTCTGTTAAAGCGAATTAGGTATTTACATGTTTTGTCTGCAATGTATGTCAACAGAAAATATTGGTCACTGCCTCCCCCCAAAATTTTCTAATCAGACTACATGAGGCTTACTTCTGAACTTTTAACTCAATCACTATATTTTTCAGAGACTCTCTGCTCCCTAAAAGCGATAATGCTTTGCTTACTTTATTTATTTACTGTCATTTGATTACCTAGAAAGTTCAATTGGGTGGGTGCCTATTTTCAACCAAGGCCCAGGGAAAAGTCCCATAATGTTACAAAAACATTGCAAGCCAATTTTGCAATATTCAAAAAATAATACAAAAACATCTAAATTTTATTTAGAAGTCCATAAGAATATACGTTTAAATAATTATATCTAGTTAAATATAATATGAAAGCATTGATTAAGAACAGATGCAACTAATATGACAACAATTTAATATTTAAGTGAAAGGGGAGAACAGAGGTACAACTATGAATATGTACTCACTCATATTTAGGAAAACAGTGTCCTTGTTATGAGGCCAGTACAAAAAATAACTTTGAACCGAAAGACTAACAAATGTCTTTAAGTCTTCGAGTAGAAGGACTCAAGGTAAAGACAGACAGAATTTCAAGGACCACTTTAAAAGTCCATGGAAACATTGCCTTGAAATGGCGGTAATCCAGAAGGTCAGTGTTTCTAAAAGTAGTCTTGTAGAGTTGTGTAAGGTTATAAGTCTTAGGAGGCTAGAGCAAAAAAAAAAATACTTTTTGAAAAATCATCCCACAGAGTTACCAAGGGTGGTTGTTCTTTCGGCTTTTTCCCAGTTAGGGGTCGCCACAGCAGAACTCCGGTCCGCTAATGATTGGCAGTCAATTTTTATGGTGCCGAGGTGCCAGCCTGATGCCCAACCTTCAACGAAAGCACGCCCATTCACGCATGTCTTTCGAACACCACTGGACCGCGTGGAGGACATGCAGACTCCACACAGAGGGCACTCCAGCTGAGAATCGAACAGAAGAACCTCTTGCTGTGAGGAGACAATGCTACCGCTGCACCACCGCGGCTTACTCACAGAGTTACCAAGGGTGAAAGTTTGAATTTCAACGCCATACTAAAAAGCAGTAATCAAGAAGGGGTACTGTAGCCAAGTTCAAATAGGTATACAGTATAAAATAAATATTTCTAACTTTCAGATTTGTAAAAAATTACATACAAGTCAAAATCACAAACATCAATGGAGTTAACACCATTAAAAACAATGGCAACTGAGCAAATGAGATGGGTGTCATCATTTATTTATTTATTCGTTTGCTAACTGGGTAGGAGGGCTGTTCCAAGGAAGAAGCTCATTTTAATGTGCATTTAATTTTTTTTTAAGTTTAATTTATTAAATGGGATCAAATGTTGATTGAAATGTACCATTTTCAGGTTTAGCCCAGAAGTGTGCAATAAAAATAGAGTGACAATTTACATTGAATAAAAAGTAGCATGCATAAAGATTAGATACACAGAACATTTAACAGACTTGACTATAAAAAAAAGTTTCCTAATATACTCATTTTACAATCTATGCAAATTACATTGAGGTAGGGCGGCCATATATTTTTTCACAGAAATATTAGACTTTGCAAGACAAATTATAGTGAACAACCAGCATAAAGACCTGAAATTGACTTTTAAGCCAAAAATAAAAACTCACTCTTGTACAATATGAGTATTCTTCTATCGTTTCATAATAATATTAAGGTGTTTCAGATACAAAATAATTATTCATGCAGCCTAATAAATTCTTCTCCTAAAATTTCAGGATATTTGTCATCTTAAGCCTCACCCACAGGATGCAAGCACCCAATCAGGGACTGCTCTGCAGAAAGAGGGACAGGTGGTAACTCCACATGGAAGGAACGGAAAGGTAAAAAAAAAAAAACACTCCTTGACATTACTGATGCTCCAACACTGAGCTGCGAGTAGTGTTTCATTATTATCCAGGTTTAAAATGCAACATCTGTATTAGTCAGACCTGTCATTAACTGCAAGAGTAATACCAGTGGGGAAAAAAGACTGTTACCGTATAATAGTGCCGCATGACAGCACGGTACAGCTCAACTCAGTACTGTACAAACTGCATCCTTATGAAGACAGACAAAATACATTGTTCATTGCTTCTCATAAAACTGATACAGGCATCACTACAAACAAGAAACAACCCGTTGAGACATCCACAGACTAAAGATGTTCCTGCCCTTCTTCATATCTCATATTATCTGAGCATACCACATAAATGCCGCACCAAAAAAATTAACAGCTAAAACTTTGAGCTTCTTTAGACTGAAGACAAATGTGCCTTCACTGTCAGTATTTCTGCTAAAGTCCAAAGGCAGTCTACTAAACTGTTGCTGGCTGCACCCTTCCAGTACAAAATAGCAATTCACCCACTTGGCTTGACATGCAAGAATGTCACATGCTTAGCTCTTGACCTCTTAGGACAAAAAATCTGGACAAAGTCAAAACAATGGTGGACAAAGCCCTAGAAACAGGGAAAATTTTAAATATCGGTCTTATAAACTTAGAAAGTTGCTAAAATAAAAGGATTTGTGTTACACAACTTCTGAAGGATATGAAGTCTGAAACTCAAAACACCTGTCATTATTTATTGAATTCAATACTCACTGATTTGCTACAAAAATCTAGAGAATCACAAATCTTATGAGGAAAATACCAAAAATATGAGGCAAAAATTGGGACATTCTGCAAAAATCTGGACAGTTGAAAGGTATCACAAATTATAATATCAACAATCCTAACCAGAGCATAGACGAACTAGCAAGCAAGTAAAGAACGCAGAACATGAATTCATAGCGATACACAAACTACAATTCCACACAGTTAAACACAAGCCCACTCATTCAGATGCCAATCCAAGGTAAAAAAAAATAAACTTTTTCAAAAGCCGTAAAATAAACTCTAATAGAATTTAATTGCAATTCTTAAGTAAGATGAGCAACTGCTTACATTTTGAAACTGCAGTCCTAAAAATGCTCATTGCTATTGCCATTTTGGAAGATAAGAAATCTTTGCCCAGGCAAGTATATCTACTAAATATCTACAAAGACCATAACATGATTAACAAATCCCCTTTTACATGCAACAGTCCTGAGTCATTACATATACGTTAGTTGTATGCCTTACTGACCCTGCTTTGAGAATCTGTGCCATCAAGGAAACAGATTTATGGATTTAGTTAATTACAGCAATATGAAGCACTGTACTATACAGTAAAAAAATATTCCAAGCAAGATCTCTAGCTTAGGCATTCTACCGGCGTTGAACAATAACATACCATCATTTATTTGCAAATGCCATTATGTAATCAGATTCTACTATGTTAAGTGAGTGTTGTACTGACAAAAAATTATACAAATGAATATGACACAACAAAACACCTTAACAAACAATGCAATTACTACAAAAATGCCAGCTATTTCAGGCCAGAATTAGTCAAAATATGTAATATTTAACTATAATGTAACTGGAACGTCCAATGCTCTTTCAATCTACAGAAAGCAATGGAGATTGACAATACTGCCTGGAACACAAACGGAGAGTTTTTCATTCCATAGGGAATAAAAACAGTAAAGGGGCAATTGATTATACAGTAACAAGATTCTGGGCATGGGAGTGCTCATTACATCAATGGGATATCACAAAGGGGGGTGAGAGCCGATGTTTAGGTTTGGATCGAGATTGGAAAAGGCATTCTCAGTTGGCACAGTACCCCTTTAAGGAAAACAATACAGCAGTGTTTCTGAACAGTATTCCGTGCTCGCTACAGCAGTTTTCTTTGAACACTTGAACAGGATGTCGATCAACTCTGCAGTTTGGATTTGTTTCACCATCTAAATCCTCGCTGTGAACAAACTGACTTTCACTCAACTACAATGCAGATGCAGTTGGAGGAGCAATTAAGGATCATTTTATAGATCACCTCACCGCAACCTCCAATTGCATCTCCAATACATCTTTCACGTAAAAAGAAAAGTTGAAACATAAACGTACCATTTTGGTGGTACATTTCCCGATGGTAAGAAAAGCACAGTATGGTGCATTTTTTGTAACTACTAG
>NC_056748.1:1098099688-1098239688 GCF_019279795.1 Protopterus annectens | reverse complement strand
CTCAAAACATACAACAGACTAAATCTGGGCGTTACCTACAAGAAGACACATTTAAGAAAAGAGTGGTGGATAATAGATCAGTTTTAATTTTGTATGCATAAAGAACAAGCACAGAAGTATTTACAGCAATCGTGTTTACCGCTGCCCTCTAGTACAGTAACCAAGTAAATTAGCACCTAGATTAACTGCCAAAATCACTTTAACCATGCAATAAGAGTGAAAAATGCACTTGGTAAGTATATGCTTCTTTATTGCGGTATTCTGAATTTGTCAGAACAAGAACATTTGTGCTTGATCAAATCTGAAATATTCCAGATAAACACATCTTAGTCACTACAAAAGAAAAAAAAACGCATTCTGGACTGCTAAGGATGTGATTCATGATTCAGAAAGACAATTACAAAGAAATAAAGAAACGGACTGAAAAACACACGTATCACCTTCACTTTTGTGTTTATGGTTTTGAATAACACACGTTTCTTCCACAGAATACTACAGAGAAATGTTAGTCATTTATATTTCAAATCTACATGCAAAAATACCATAAGAAAACTTACCCCATTGCTCCACTCCAAAAATTTTAAACACTTTAAATATTAAACCGTTAAACATGAATTTTCATTCATTAAGTGAAATTTACTCCAGAACAGCTAGTGAGCTCCATGGTGAAGGAACTGGTAAGGGATAGCAGGAGTCACTGGCTGACAATGACCCTCCCCAGTCTAGTCTGCTACACTGTCAGTACCTACTGGACAGAACAGAGGCACAACATGGAGTGAACAGTCCAGGAAGTGCGCCTGGCTCTATCCTGCCAAGCTAAGTTTATGTGGCAGAATTCATGTCAAATGTGATGGAACACACTCGTACATTGTTAAAAACAGCAAGCCCTCTCAACAGGTGAGGGCTTGCAAGACAAAAGAGAAAATGCCCTTATGGTCTATTAAATGGCCTTCTCATGAGGGGTCTTTCAATTACTTCACATACCCACTCATTCCCAGTAAGGCTGACAACTTGCAAACATGCACCTTGTCGCAGTGCATGCTTTTCGAGAACCGACTGCCCTACCCTCTTCCAATTTCCTCCAGTGACTCTAATATGTGTGTATGTGCACCCACATACATGAAGGCACTTCCCTCAGACATTCTTTTTTCTAACTTATCATCCTGCCAGCACATACAGAAGAGTGTCAGTGCAAACTTCTCATCAGAAAAAGCAGGCCAGAAAATGCAGCTCAGTTTGTTCTCCCTCAAACAGCCCTCAGCTGGGAAATGGACAGTAGATCTGTGCTTGAGATCTCCGGGTGAAGACTCCAACTCTAAGTAACTGAAAACACCATAACCACGTGCAAGTTTGATCCTTGGTAAATACGACAATTACAAGCTGAAAGGCTGCATTCAAAGCGCAGGAAATACTGGTTTCCAGGTTTTCACAACCATACCATTTTAAAGATGATCACTGCAGGAACAGATAGTATTCCTGGGGAAGTATGGAAGTTAGGAGGGAAGAAAGTGAAACATATCTGGAAGATTTTGTTTGATAGTATTTCAAAGAGATGGGAAGCACCAGCATCTTGGAATATAGCTGTGGTGGCTGTATTACCCAAAGAAGGTAAAAGACCCATCAGACTCAGCCTCATATAAACCAATTTTAAATTTAAAATTTATTTATTTATTTATTTTATTTTACATTTGTTGACCGGGCTAGTCCAGCTGGACACATATCCATTTTCAGCAGAGGCCCGGGGAGAAAAGCTCCTCGATAGTACAAAACAGTGTATGACATTAATCAAATAAAAAACAGTAAATAAATTCACAGTTTAAGGAACAGAAGTACTATATACAATTTAGCTATTTATGCAGAAAAGAACATATAGAAATAAAATAGTTGGGTAAGAAATAAGTAAATAAGTACAGTACAAGAACATGCTAGAAAGAGGTGTGTTAACATAAGATACTAGAGTGACAAAGAGAGATATTAAGATATAAGAGATAGTCCAAAATAGTTGAAAGACAGGTTCAGCTTCTGGATTCCAGTATGCAGGTAGATTATGCAGACATAAGATTTAGAAATTTTGTGAGAAGACAAGAGTTGTTAGTCTGGGTTAAGACAGGTGCATAGCCAATGTGTTTTAAGATAGGATTTAAGCCTGATTTTGAATTGTGTAAGTGATGGTAGTGAGGTTAGGTCGCTGGGAAGAGAGTTCCAGGTTTTACCAACGTGTTAGAAAATAGAGAGTCCCCTGCCTTGTTGTTGGCTTATGTGTGTTAGTACTAGCATTTTAGTAGCTGAGCGAGGGTATTAAGGTTACTGTAGGGAGTGATAAGGTTGGTAAGAATTGGTGTGTTATTAGGCTGGTACAGGATTTTATAGGCAATTATTAATTGATTAAGTAGAAGTAGGTTGGGTAACTCTAGCCATCCAAGATTTTTATAATTAATACAGTGGTGGGTCCTAAATGTAGAGCCAGTTGCAAATCTTGCAATATTGTTGTATGAGACTACTAGTTTGTTCAGATTGGTTTTGAGAGGTTAGTATAAATAGGGGAGGCATAGAGGAGGGTAGAGATTAAGTGGGTCTGGGCAATAGTAGATCTAGCTAGTGGGGTAAGAAAGGATTTGATTCTATATAGTGAGCCTAGTTTTTGTTAACTGTTTTTATGGTATTGTTTATGTGGGCCTCAAAGTTAAGGTTATTGTCAATTAGTACTCCTAGGAGTTTTGTGTTAGAGTCAGGGATATAATAGTTCCATTGTTAGAAGTGACAGTAAAGTTGAGAGGTGTGTGTCTATGGGTGGGAGTAAAAGTAGAAGTTTGTTTTTTAGGATTTAGGATAAGACATTGATGTTGTAGCCAATCCTCAACTGTGTTAAACACTTTTGGGTAAGAGATTGAAGGTCTGCTGGATTTGGGGCTGTGCAGATTAATGTGGAGTCATCAGCATATTGTATTAAGGAGGCCTGAGGAATAACAGTGTACAGGTCATTGATAAAGACAGAGAATAGAAGTGGTCCAAGTATAGAACCTTGGGGACACCTAGTGAGATGGGGAGATGGGGAGATAGGTTGTTCCCCCACAAGACTGCTTGTTGCCTATTGCTTAAGTAGGATTCAAACCATTGTATAGAAAGAGTATCAAGTGACAGGTTTTTCAGTGTGTTAATGAGAAGTTTGTGGTTAACCATGTCAAGGCTTTGGAGAGATCAATAAAGAGGGCTGAGGATAGAGTGTTATTATTGCGGTTTTTATTAATACAGTTGGAGAAGGATAAAAGGGCAGTGGTAGTACTGTGAAATGGCCTGAAACCGTGTTGGCAGCTTGCTAGCAAGTTGTTGTCTATAAGGTGTTTTAACAGTTGCATATGAATGCACTTCTCCATGATTTTGGCCAAAGGAGAGAGTATGGCAATAGGTCTGTAATTGGATAGATCCCTAGAGTTACCATCCTTATGAAGGGGGATAATATGTGCAATCTTCCATGTGATAGGAATTGCACCTTCAGAGATTGTTCTGTTAATCAGAATGGAAACTGGGTAGGCTATAGCATTCTGCTGCTATCTGTAGATATTCAGCAGGAAGGAGATCGGCAGCAATGGTGGTAGGTTTGAGTTTTTGCAGAAGGGTACGGATAAGGGATGTAGAGATGGGTTTGAGATGAAATGGGGGAGGTAAGGTAGTATTATGGGATGTTAGAGGTGAGCTATTGGGGGATAGTTGGTTGGAAAGAGACTGAATGGTTTCAGTGAAGAAGGTGTTAAAGGTTCTTGCTACTTCCTTTGGATTGTCCTGGTCTGCACCTACAGCTGTTTGTGTGACAGTACGACCTGGGTGTAAGAGAGTATTTATACCTGCCCAAAATTTTGGGGTTACTTTTCTGGGTATTTTGGAGTTGTATGTAGTACTTTCTTTTATCTAACAATATTGATTTTTGTATCATTTCTTAACTGTCTAAACTTGATGTGATCTTCATGGTTTTTGGTAGTACGCCATAAGGTCCAGATTTTATTTCTAAGTAGCATTTTTTGTTTTGTATCTTTTGAGAGCCAGGGGGCTGGTTTGTTTCTAATTTTAATGGTCCTTTTTGGAGCGTGGAGGTCGAGAATGTGTAGAAATTTACTGTTAAAGTAGATTACTGCTTCCTCAAGGGGTAGAATTTTAAGGGGTGCCCAGTTGCAAGCTCTAAGTTCGTTTTTGAAAATATCAGGGTTAAATTTTGTTTTATTCCTCACTGCTCTATAGGTAATTGGATTTTGGATATCAGTCTTGTCTCTGATTATGAAGGTTAGAGCATGGTCGCTATATCCTCAGGGAGAGTTCCTACTTTATAGCTTAGGTGATGTCTATTTATTAGTATCCAGTCTAGGGTGCTTTCAGTGTTGTTCTGTTTATTGGTCCTTGTGGGGGAGGTTATAGTTTGAGTAAAGCCATGTAAATTAAGATGGGTAGAGGGTTGTTCTGAGGTACAGCTATTCCAGTTTATATTAAAGTCTCCGAGTACTATTGTCTCTTGGGGATAGTTGGTTGATAGCCAATTCAGGATATTTTCTAGGTTGTTTGAGTTATTCCCTGGGGGAAGATAGACGGCATAATATAAATAGATTTGTGGTTATTGAGTTGGAGTTTGGAGATAAGTATTTCCTCATTACTAGTTGGAGGGGGCTTAGAGTCAATTGAGGTAACTTGTAGTCCAGACTTGTAAAGTATTGCTATTCCGCCTCCTTTAGCTAATCGATCTTGTCTTAATGTGCTATATCCTGGAGGAGTAAATTCATTGTCTTGTATAGATGGTTTGAGCCAAGTTTCAGTAAGACACAGGATGTCGAATGAATGTACATCTATGAGAGCATGTATTTGGGCAACTTTGTTATTTATGCTTCTTATATTAAGATGGGCTATTAATAGTGAGTTGGGAGGTCTAATAAGGGATTGGGTGGTAGTAGGGGTTGCTACATGGGTAACTGTAGGAAGTGTAGGGCTTGGACCTGGATTAGGTTGGATATCGCCATCTATTATTGATTGGAGTTGGTAGTTAAGTGTGATTTGTAGGTGTTTACATGTAAAGAACAGAGATTTCTTGGCTTGAGGCCAATAGTATTTAATGTGATTTAGTCTGTGGTATTTTGCTGATAAGTAGGTTATTGTGCTAGGTGTGTTTGAATGAGAATGAGTGTAGGCTATGGGGTTGAGGAGGTTTGCTTTGTGGGGTGGGAAAGGTTTATGTACTGGAGGTGTTCATAGAAAGTAAGTAGATAAAGTATAATAAGAAGAGGTGTGATGACGTAAGGAAGTAGGAGATTCCGTTTAGGATAGGTAGATAGTAGTGGCATAGTGTGAGTGTAGAGATTGGTGGAATGTTAGGATGAATAAGTTGGATAGTGTAGGTGAGTATTGGGTGTGGAGTTTCTGGAAATTAAGGTGTGGTCTCCTCTGATTGGTATTAATTGAAGGGGAGTGGTTTAGATGAATAAATGTAGAAGCAGTGGGGGCGGGTGGGAATAGGGGGCAGGGAGGGGAGCGGAGTGAGCCCGTAGGGCTTAACGGAGCGGATACAGCCAGTGAAGGAGAAGGGCCCCAGGAACAATCAGTGAAATGCTGACTATTGAGGTAAGGTAAAGATGTATCCAGAGGAGAGTGTGAAGTTGTGAGAATAGAGGAGTGAGCAGTACTGGGAGAACAGAGAAAAGTTCAAGCCTGCAGTTAGATAATATATGGATCAGAGCAGTGGGATAGACATGTAGGGCAAGTCCTTAGAAAAGGAGAATAGAAACAACTATAGATAAATAAGCCTTCCTAGTGTGCTTTAAAGTCAAGGAATAGAGGAGGGGAACAAAACTGAGCAGCTTAGTTAACCTGTGGGTAAAGTGATGAGGTGTGGGAGGAGGGGGTGGAATAGAGCGAGTGTACTGGCTGACCTGGCTAGGGAGCAGTCCTCAGTTACAAGGCATTAAATAGGTAAAATATAATAACACTACAGTCATTGTAACACATACTTTCTAGTTCTTTAGAGTTAGAGTCTTAGGGAGAGGAGTTTGCTCTATCTTATGGTACGGGTGGAGTCCAATTGGTTCAGTAAAATGTATGTATTCTTGGCTTTCAGGCAGGACAGATTCTCAGTCACTAGTTCAGGCTAGCAGAGTGGAGTGCTGGGTGAATATAGGGAGAGAAAAACAAAATTAAAGGTAACAAAGTGTTAGTAGCAGGCAAAAATGGCAGTTGCACAGAATACAAAATCCTTACATGACATTGCAAGCACATTCAAAAAATATAGAACAGTACAGAGAGGGCAAAAATTGTAGGTGACAAAGTGTTAGTGGCAGGCAAAAATTAGCAGTTTATCCGAAATAAAACTTCATTATTTGACGTAACTGGGTACATTCAAATTTATAGCACTGTACAGAAGACTCCTATAACCCTTGCAACAAATTAGGTTCAAAGCTACATAACATATGTTATAAATATTAATTAGTTATGATTACCCTGAGCAATGGAGTGTTAGAGTACTTAGCCTTTATCAGTTTAAGGATGTCTCACGCCACAGTAGGGCTCACTACCATTCAGTTAAGATACTAAAAAGTCAGCATGTACCTAGTCCCAAGACACCAGCTGATTCATGACAAACTTAGACAGCCTATTGTCGCAAAGTTTAAAGCCCACTTTCATTAGTCAGAGCACCAACACACTAAAGAACAACAGTTTCACGGACCCATAAGAACAGGGAGAGTTAGTTTCAGAGCTGGGAAGCACCACCGTGCTTAAAGAAACATGTGCAGGGTTTCGATGCAGGTACCCAAGCAATGCAGAAACAGAAAACACTAGTGTAAAAATTAATATTCCCTTTCTACAGTCGGCAGTCACAGCGCGTTTGAAAACCAGCAACAAAGGACAGGAAAGCAGTAGAAACCTGATAATACCAACATAGGAAAAATTATAGCACTGTTACTGACAGACAGGAATTACTTAAAAGTAAAGAAAAGCAGAAAAACCCCTTTACTATTAGCCGGGTAGCAGCAGAGCCAAAAACGGCATATAGTCAGTATAATTACCACTGCGCAATCAATACAGGTCACAAATCCTTGTACATAAGTGAGTAGGGCTCACAATCTACAGTCGGGAGCAACAATAGCTTAGAAGAACAAAGTCAACCTGATTCAGGGATCAGCCAATAGTAGTAGTTATTAAAAGTAGGAAGATTAAAGCCAATATCATAACTATACATCTCCTTAGTAGCAGAAATCAGCTGACACACAATCCCAAACAGGGAAAGCGATCTTTCCGCTGTGAAGCACCACAACGCTAAAAACACCATGTGTGTGCTACTAAACAGTAGCACAAGCAATGTAAGCTTAGAACTTCTAAGTGTAGGGAATTAAAGTCTGCTTTCTTCCGTCGGAAGCATCAACACGCTCAATATTAAAATACATCCACTCCCTAGAGAACAGCAAGAGCAGTGGAGAAAAATATTACCCAATTACTTACAGACAAGAAGTACTAACAGTGACAAAACGGCAGAATACCTCATTAACTATTGGCCAGGAAACGCCGTTACACAAGGACGACTTCTGACTAGTACCTATACAGCTGATCAATCACTATGTCGGAAGTAATATAACAGTAAAAGGTAGAACGCCCTTTCCACAGCCAGAAATACCAGAGTCTTAAATGAGAAATATACCTGGTTCAATAAACAGCACAAGTAGAACAAATTGGTTAATTATACTATAAACATTACATTTCCCCTTTGTATCATCCACAGCCAAATGCTGAGAATAGCGTGCACCGAGATCCACGTGCTGTACGCTTCTACAAGCTGACCAAATAACATCATAAAACACCATAAAACATGACTATTAAGTGTTTAAGTCTATACAAGCTAAAAGAATGGCAAAGGTGCTGCCAATATTGATAGGTATAGATCAGTGTGGTTTTGTACACAGCAAGCAAACGTGACAATATTAACAGAGCAATGATGATAAACAGAGAAACAGTAGGTAAGAAAATACCACTGTTGGTGGGTACTGATGCACAGAAACAATTTGCATTTTACGAGTAGGGCAATGGAAGTATTTGCATGCTTTGATGCAATAACTCTTCGCCTAATTGACCCGAACTGAAGTGGGATGGGCTCCTCTCTGGTAAGTTGTGTTTGAACAGATGAATCGGGCAGCAATGTCCCCTTTCCCCTTTGTTGTTTGCTTTACACTTAGAGCCACTAACAAAGAAAATAAGGGATTCAGAAATTCAAGGATATAACCGCTATTGTAACCAAGAAAAGTTGGCTTTATTTGCTGATATTATTTTGTACTTGATAAATACAGTACAGGACATCTTGGTGTTGTGGAACATTTTGAGAAAGTTTCAAGTCTTTTCAGGGAATAAAATCAATGAAGACAAAACAAAGGCTATAGCCGTAAATTACGTACCCACACATGAGTTGGTTCAGCAATACCCATACTTACGGAGACATGAGAATATGAAGTATTTAGGTGTATGGATTAAGGCGGCTTCTGTTGCAGCAACTAAGGACATGTCTGAAGAGACTAAAAAATGGATAATACAAAAACTGAAAAACTGGAAGCTCTTGTTTATGGATATGGATAGCAAGAGCCCTTCAATTTTATATACAGGTCACATATGTTTTTATCAACCAGAGAAGAAGTTGTGGACAATAGTTAATAAAGAGTTGAAATTTTACCCGGGGGAGAACAAGGCAAGAGTTAAGCAGGATAATTTGATCCTTCCAATACAAGGTGGTTTAGGATTACATGATTTGAAGTGACATTTTAGAGCTATACGGTTAAGGCTCATACACATAACACAAGCAGACTGTTATAATTCAGTGTGGAAAGGGATGATGACGAAGTGGGGGGGTTACGGCTGAGTTCAAGATAAAGGAGACAGCAGGATTTTGGATGCAGATACTTAAGGAAAATAACTATCATACAGATTATTACACTCAAAGTATCCTAAAAACTAAACCAAAATGGGAATGGAAAAAGGAGATTTTGCCACTAGGGATTACTGCAAGTAGGGGTACAGAAAAATAAGTAAAAGGGGACTGGAATTTGCTGCAGAAAACTGACAAAGGAACCAAGGTATTGGGAGCAAATAACTACAGTGGGAATGATTAACAGAGTGGGATGAGGACAAGAAGTTGTTTGGACTGCAGGTTAGAGACCGACTTCCCTAACAGGAACTGATATAGTATAGGCAAGAAACAAGGACAGGGGAGTTCTAAGTGAAAGACCTGCTCTGGTAGAATTTTTAGTCAAATCTAGAACAGACACTGCTGTTATAAATTAATATGAGTGACAACTATAAGAATCAATCAGAGAAAGTTAAGAAAGACTGGTATAAGAAACTGGAAAAATAATTTACAAGGGAACAATGGGAAAACATATGTATGGTTCTCAAGTATGCAACGTCTAAAAGGTTCATCACTTTTGTGTGGAAGTGTTTACAAAGGTATTTTTATACCCCAAGAAAACTTAAAAAGAAATCTTCTTCAGGTTGACAGCAAATATCGGAGTTGGGATGGTGTAGAAAGAGGTAACTGGGAGCATGTTTTTCGGAATGCAATGAGTTGGCAGATTTAAAAAATTCCCTACAGAGTACTCTGTCAGAAACAATGGAGGAGCAAATGGGTGTAACTAATGAAATTATTACTTTGAGCTGGGACGCAGGATCGGAAATGCCTAAACATTGTAAGGCCTTAAGTTTAAAAAGTCTGTTGGATGCCAAAAAAGAAATTACTAGAAAATGTAAATCAAAATCTAAACCAACTGTATTTGAAGCACTAAATAATGTAGATGATATAAAGAACTGGATGAGATCTTTAGAAGAGGGAAGAGTCAAATTACATAGAAATAAATGGAATTTATAGGAACAATATGCGCAAAATAATGTTCAGGAGGAGGAGAAGTGACATTTTAGGGAAGGTAGAAATTTAGCAATTTATTTAATCATCATAATCAATAGCCACTTTTCCCCTCATTTTCTACATGGGATCGGGGTGTCAAGTCAACTGTCACCAAATCTCTCTCTATTCAGTGCCACATTCCTGCCTTTTTCAACACTTATGCCTGACTGTCACAGATCTTCTCTTACACAATCCATCCACCTCTTTGCTGGATGCCCTCGTTTCCTCTTGCCTATTTCCTGTCTATCCCAAGTCGTCTTCACCAGATGGTCTTCTGCTCCTCTGCACATGTGCCCGAACCACTGTAATCTGTTCTCTTTGACCTTTTCTGCAATTGGAGATACTTTGGCTTCTGCATTTGTATCCTCATTTCTTCATCTGTCCTACCACCCATCTCAGGCACTTTATCTTAATCACCTCCTGCTTCCTCAACTGCTCTGCCTTTACTTCCCAGATTTCTGTACCATACAGTAAAGTACTGCTCGCACCACTGTTTTGTACACCTTACCTTTCAGCTTCTTTGGCATTCTTCTGTCACATGCTACATCTCTATGCCAGTTGGCTGCAGCCCCTCTGACTCTAGCTTTGACCCCCTCATTCAGACTTCCCTTCTCCTCAATCACCAATCCCAGACACTTAAAGCTGTTAACCTATTCCACTGTTTTCCCGTACATCTCAATTCTCAACTTCTTCTGAATTCATCCATCTGGTGCCATTACAACTGTCTTACCCGTACTAAGTTTCATCCCATGTGCCTTCAGTTCTGCATTCCATTCCCCTGTCCTTTGCTGAAGTTCTTGAGTCAGAGTCTGCTTGTAATGCAACACCATCTGCATACAGCAAATTTGTCGATCTGTCCTCTCCACCCTGTTTGCTGATGTAGTCCATCACCAGTACGAACAACAGTGGGGTCAAAGCTGAACCCTGATGCACATCCCCTACCCCGGGAAACCCTCTGCGAGATCAAACACTACTCATACTTGAGTCATTGGGTCCTTGTACATAGTCTGTACATAGTCTGTACTAATTCTACCAATGCTTCTGGGACTTTTAACCACTGCAGTACTGCCCAAATCAGTTTTCTTGAAACCTTGTCATATACTTTCTCCAAGGCTAGGAATGCCCATTTGGGCTCTTTCCTCATCTCTAACTTCTTCTCAACTCTCTGCAAACATTAGGCCGCTTGTGCTGCATCCTAATCTGAACTGCTTATCCCCATCTTACTTTTTACTAAAGTATCACCCTCACCAGAACTGTCATCCATTGTGACAGGAGTTTAATACCTCTATATTGCACACAGTTGTTAATGTCCCCTTTATTCTTAAACAATGGAATAAGTATGCTTAGTCTCCAGTCATATGGGATACTCCTTTCTTTCCATACCGCTAGGAGTACCCCCACAAGCCATTTCTCTCCGGTCTCAGCCAGCATATTTACCATATCTGCTGTAACTTCATCTGAGACTGCTACTTTACCTGACTTCATTTTTCTTAGTGCTGTTCTTACTTGTTTTGTGCTGGGCTCTTCCTCTTCCCCTCATCCTAGACTGTGTCTTGATACAGTACAGCTTCTGCGGGGTACTCTTCATTCAGAAACCGCTGGAAGCACTTCTTCCATCCGCCTTTGATGTCCTGTGGAATCGTGAACAGGTTGTTGCCGACATCGCTTATTAAGGGCATCTGACTATTTTTTTTTTTATCTTTCTGCAGTTGCTTTCAACCTGACATAGTTTCTTTGCACCATCTACTGAGTCACTGTCTAGAAGCTGGTAGAGAGCCTCTGAGGCCTTTGTTCTTTGGGACTCCTTTCTTAGCCTCTGTTAGCCACCAAGTATTCCTCCTAGCTTGGTCCACCTTTTCCATGTCTCACTTTTTCCTGCACTTGTTGTGTCTTTTGACTTTTCCCGGTTAGGGGTCGCCACAGCGGAACTCCGGTCCGCTAATAATTGGCAGTAGATTTTTACGTGCCGAGTTGCCAGCTCTGATGCACAACATTCAACGAAGGCACGCCCCATTCACACATGTCTCCACACAGAAGATGCTCTAGCTGAGAATCGAACAGGACAACGTCTTCCTGTGAGGTGACAATGCTACCGCAGCACCATCAACGCATTTTTTCCTGCACTCCTTTCTTTTAATGACTTCCTGGATGTCTACATTCCACCACCAGCTTTCCTTACGTACTTTATTTCCACATCTTGCTCAGTCACATATATGTTCTGTAGTTTGCACACGTGCTGGTTTGAGGTGCTGCCATTCTTCTTCTTCTTCAACTCCTCCTATTTCCTCCTCTTCTTGAGGTGCTAGAGTCCTAATTCCTTGAACTCTTGTGCTTTCTCTCCACTCAACTTTCATGTCTTCAGCCTGGTCTCTGTTGACCTTAGAGCCTACTCTGACCACTGCTTGCAGCTGACTGTTGCAGCCAGTGATTTATGCTGTGGGCCGACTGTTTTCACTGGGGATAACTTTGTAATTGCTGATTCTACCCCAGTGCCCTTTCCTTACAAGGAGGAAGTCTGATTGAGCTACATGCTGGCTACTCTTAAGAGATCTTGTGACTCTCTCTCTTTCTGAACCATGTGTTGGCTACTAACACGTCATTTGCCAGCCAGAAGTCTAGAATAGCCTCTCCTTTATTCCTATTGCCTCACCCATGTGGAGCTAGACAGTCCTCATATTCTGTTCTGCCTGATGTGATCATTCAAGTCACCCATTATCAACACCAATTCACGTTGTCCTGTACTGTTTAGTAAGTCCTGCAACTGCTGTCTGAATGCACTCTTCTCCTCACAATCACAACTGTGTTGTGATAATTAAATACTGCCCTATCATTATGCTGGAATCTGATTGCTATGAGTCTGTCACTAATTCTGATGACATACCTCACTGCTATTGGAAACCTCTCCCTCATCATAATTCCCACAGCATTTCTAGCCTGTCCTCCTCCTCCTGAGTAGTGGACTCTGGATCCCAAGCCAAGTGGCTTTGCTGCACTGCCCTTCTACCTTGCCTCCTGGATACATATGATGTCCAGCCTTCTCTGTAGCATCATGTCATCCACTTCCAAGCTCCATCCCGTCAGTGAACCTACACTGAGAGTAGCAATTAGTTGATGTTTGGTAGGCTGACTGGATTTATATCCAGCTTTCGCTCAACAGAGCAATCCCAAGAAACCCAAGACGGGCATGCCAGTAGCTTACTGACTTGGGTTGCTGGGCTTTCTGGCAGGTATACACTGGCCAATAAGGGCACATACACTTCTCCCATTGTTAGCATGGGTCCGTGGCGCAAGTCTGAGTAGGCTGGGTCCTCAACCCACTTATCACCAGCAAATACCTATGCCCATTTTGTGAGGTTAGTCAACATGACTGAATCAACCAGAGCCTTATTTTACATTGTCAAGTGACACATGTCACAATGCACAATCTGATCTGTGTTCTCATTTCCTGATTATACTGCTCACCACAGCAGATGCCCAAAGAGGTTACTCTAAAAACACTTCCCCCTACAGGGAACCATGCTGCTGCCCAAAGCTCCATTCTTGGGCGGATGTGAGATGCAAGCACTCAGCATGTTTTTCAGAGGTGGAAGGAACCCCACAGAGATGCATACAAAACATGCAAACTACAAACAGGCATTGACCAGAGGTCAGAATCAAACCTTGTGCATGGGAAGCAAGGACCTTAACCATTATGACAACTGGTCTCTAATCTATAATAATTTATGTAATGTTGGACTGCAAAACAGTTGTTGTACAGAAAGAAAATGTGCAACGCATAACATGTGTTGATGGAAAAAAATGTTTATATGGTTTGTTTTCTTTTCCATTAATGTGTGTGTGTGTGTGTGTGTGTGTGTGTGTGTGTGTGTGTGTGTGTGTGTGTGTGTGTGCGCGCACCTATGTCTCAACTGATTATTTAAAAAAGTGTTTTCAAAAAACCCAAATGGCTACAGTAACTTCCCGCATTTCCATCACATTGATCTGGAACTTTCTTTCCAAAGACAAATGCCTTAGAGACCCTCAGGGCACTGACAAGGGCCACCATGTGAAGACTGAGACATCACTCATCAGTAAAAGGTACAGGTTTAGGTGCAGCGATGTAGGCCCTCATTCTTGGATACTTGCTCTTTGCACCAAATAAACTCCAGGACGCATGGAAAGAATAGGACTGTGTGTGTGTTGACTTCCAGAGAACTTTTGGCAATCAATGGGTCCTCCTCATTTGGAGCCTCACTATGGAGACCACCAGAATATCCAAGGCTATATACTCAAAGGGCTTGAGGAAGTCCCTTGTTCTGTTGGTTTATAGGTAAGAGAAAGTTTTCAATAAGTTTTTCTCTTTCAGTAACTAGGCTCTGCTTTCTACTATGTTCAGTGTAGTCCCAGGAAAGACTGATTGTATTTGGGGTAAATCTTGATTTGAGAAGAATGAGGGAAAAGCCCAACCTGTAGAGGAAATTCCTTATGATCTCCAGGTTTTCTCAGAAACCTGATCCATTAGGGCACAAAAGAGGAAATTATGCAAATGTTGGTAGATAAACACTCCTTTCCCTTCAGTAGACCACCCTGAAATGCCAAGCACTTTGTGTATCCTTCGGGTGCTGCAGACAGGCGAAATGGCAAGGATGCAAACAGGAAATCATGGTCCCTAGCCATGAGCCTGATGTACCTTTGCTGCTCTGCAGGAATCAGGATGTGAAGACAGGCTTCCTTATTATCTAATGTCATCAGGAATGCTCCATTAGGGGGGGAGGAGTACTTTAGGGTATGCAATATGAACTTTGGAGTTTAAAAAAACAAAAAAAACAAAAAAAAAAAAAAACCAGGAAGAGACAAAGAGAAAGGGGGGTGAAGAGAGAGGAAAATGGCTGGGAAGAACAGGATGGTCAGACAGCACCTGGTTTATCTGGAAAAGGAGACTTCTGAGGCACTGACGTCTGAGTAGCCTTAGTAGGAGGGGCCCACTTGCCACTCTTTTTGCCCTTAGGAGAAGGGTGAAATTCTCTGCGAACAAAGGCTGGCTTATTAGGGCAGTTTCTCCAAAATTTAGGCAGAGGAGAAACAAACACGTTTAAGTTCCTGTAGCCTTGCCCTTATCCTGAAGAGACAAACATAGCAACAGCAGCTTCACCAAACAAGTGTTTGTTATCAAGAGGGGCATCCATCAACTTAGCCTTAATATCATCATGCAAAGGTTGAAACCAAAGCCAAGAATACCTCATCACTGAATCAAAAGCAGCAGCCCTAGACGACTAATTTGCTGCATCATAACTACACTGGATGGAGTGACGAGCTACCTGGGAGTAAGTCCCTAACAGGGAAAGGGCAGAATTCTTACCCACAGCGTCAGGAAGATCAGAAATAACCTGACAAGCTTAGGATAGCAGAGCCATCAAGTACCTGGACATATAGGTCTGATAATTAACGGCCCTAAAAGCCAAGGTAGCAGAGGTGTAAACCTTTTTGACTAACCTTTTCCATGATCCTGCTATCTTTATCAGAAGGCAGTGATTTGAGAGAAGGAAGCAACTGAGAGGGCTTGTCAGAAGCTACAGACACCACCAATGGGGTCAGCAGAAGGACATTTGTACATAAATCTGCAGTCCTCAGGCACCCTATAAAATCCATCAGATTTCTTGGGAGCAGGGGGCTGACAGCCTGGGGCCTTAGAGACATGGAAAAAGCATCCAAGAAGGCAGCCAACACAGAAGGAACAGCAGAAGGTTTAGGAGAATCCATCTACAGCAACTCATACTATCTTTTATGTACCTCAGAGACCCAAGCATAAACCTTTTTAAAGAATTCCATCATCCTGGAGATCATGTCCCCAAAAGAAATCTCTTCAAAGGGAGTATCAGGACTGGTAGATTCCTCTTCCTCTGACCCACAGTCCAAAGTAGAGGGAATCTGAGAAGAGTAAGCAAGGGATTCCTTATCTAAATCCAGCTCCTCCTAAGAGGAATCCTGTTCCCTGGGTCTTTTGTGGGGAGAAGAGGACCAAGGATGCACTGGAACAGAAACTTCCTGAGCTTTCATTGCCATCAAAGCATTAAACAAACCCTGAGTGAAGGCCTGCCATTCACTCTGTGGATCCTTAGGAGCAGGATAAATATGTTTAGTCTTTTGCTTTTCTTCAATGGGACGTCTGCCTTACAAATTTTGGAAGGCTCTGACTCAGGAAGGCATTCAATGACAGTAGTAGGAACTTCTTCTCTGACTAATATTTGAGGCACATCCCTAGGCCCCCTCGGAAATAATCAGCTGTGGTTCCCCCAGACTGTCTGCAAAGCCTCCTCGGATGTGCTGAAATTTGGATCCCCGTCGGCCACCAACGTGGTCGTGGCAGAGGAATCCAACAGAGCTGGGTGAACCTCCGGGCATTCACTCACCTCGGGAGAGACATCTAGCAGAGGCTGAACAGCAGAAGATTCCAGCCTAGATGTCTTGGCCTCCTTCACTGGCGGCTGCCCTTGGAGTGTCTTTCGCAAGCCTCTTAAGACCCTGACTTTCAAGATAAAGTGTCAAAGAACACAATCTACTATGAAGGGTTTTAGGTACAAAAGCCTGACAAATGGAACAGGAAGTATGATCATGAGAGACACCCAAGCAGAAAAAAACTAGTTGTGGAGGCCTTTATGGGGAATATGTCTCCCACACTGGCATTTACCCTTCTTGGATGACATGAAACCCCTCAAGCAACAATAATAAAGGATAAGTAAAAAAGAACCCCAGCGGGGCACTTACCTGCAACGGCTTGGTGAACCAGCAACAGAACGAGTGTTCAGACCGACGATCAAGTGATGGAGTTCTGATTGGTGGCAAAGAAGTTCTGAGGATGGTACATCTGGACGTCACCTTTATGCCCTACGCTACGCAAGGAGCATAAGTGTGACTTACGGACTGGACTGCCTTACAGCAATCTAAAGGCTTTGGTTTTTCTGGCCAGACATCGGGCTGCCCTTGGCAGGGGGTCCCTTTTGTAAAGAATACTAAAACAGTGAAATAGGAGGACATTTAAAAATACCTAAAACTGCGGTGATGGTGCTGCGATAGCATTGTCGCCTCACAGTAAGACGCTGTCCGGTTCGATTCTCAGTTAGAGAGTCTTCTGCGTGGAGACATGCGTGAATGGGCGTACCTTCGTTGAAGGTTGTGCATCAGAGCTGGCAACTCGGTACGTAAAAATCTACTGCCAATCATTAGCGGACCGGAGTTCCACTGTGGCGACCCCTAACCGGGAAAAGCCAAAAGACACAACAACATTATAGACATGGAAATATTTACATTATAACACTGTAAAAAAACTTGTCAGCATATTCACTGTAGGGTAAGGCATATGATTTCACAAAAGTAATCTATCTCAACCACACCCATACAAACAATTTTCTGAAAGATACACTGAGCCCTGTGCCCTTTTTGCCAAAGCTTTACAGTTTTAAAAAGAGTAAAGAGACAAATTATCACAGCATATTAACTCACTTATTAACACTGAGGAAACATAAGATATGCACCATATTATAAATGTAAAGCAGTGTGTGTGTGTGTGTGTGTGTGTGTGTGTGTGTGTGTCCAATGTACTACTTTAAAATAAGAGATTATGGAGTATTACAAATAAATTAGCCTGCAGCAATCCCTTTTTCACT
Organism: Protopterus annectens; assembly: GCF_019279795.1. Lineage (NCBI taxonomy): Eukaryota > Metazoa > Chordata > Ceratodontiformes > Protopteridae > Protopterus > Protopterus annectens. Next base: position 1,098,222,135 of record NC_056748.1, on the reverse strand, counting down.
AACAGTTTCCTCTATATGAATTAGAAGAAACGCTGGCAACAGTCCAAGATGAACTCGGAACACAAAAATGTCACTACACTCATCTATGTGCAATGCATTGTGTGACATTAAGTCATGCAAACCAGACAAAACGACAATACTTTAACCAGTTTTAGCAAAGACCTAGACTTAAAAAGACATTTTGCTTTCTAAGCATTGAGCTCCAGCAGAAATCTAAACATTGAATGAAGGGAATGCATCAAACATGTAATTCTGATTTAGTTAATTATATGTCAAGAACTGCAGCTTTTGAAAGTACAACACTGCTTGTGCTTTAGAGTATCACATACTCACGTGTACATGCAAAGTGAAACTGTTATATTACACAGAGGGGGGGAGCGTTAACCTCTTAGCTTGTGTTACATTTCCAAAAGCTCCTAAAATTAAATGCATCTGTTTGTTATTAGACTAGCACAACAGAGCTGCAAAGAAGCAACACACTGCCGCAGCAGAGTCATGTCAGACCAAGGAATACCACAAACGACATGCAGAAATAGTTGCTAATTTTTGGCAAGAGCTGTCTCTGACAGTACTTTTCTTTTTCCAAATGTATTGAAGGGAGTCTTGACAGAATGTATTATAAGGTAAATGTCAGTCAAACTGGGAAAAATTGGCTATATTGCAACATACCCTATTCAATCTCTAAACATTCTAAATATACTTGTAAACTTATTTCTCAACTATTCCTAATGTTTGCAGAACATCCCTGATTTTGTCTCATATTTTTCACTCTCTCTTATAAAAGTTTTAATTTTTCTGGTAAATCAGTTGAGGATTACAGTCAGTCAATAATGGCACATTTGCAGTTTTATATCATTATTGTTCAGAAAATGCATGTTACTGCAAAACCTCTTCTATTAATTTTTTGAGCAAATTAGAATAATATTTACAAACTGTCCCCAATTTTGGACCTTTGCCCCTCCCCCTCCCAATATTTTTGGGTTTGTTCCCGATTCCTGAGCAAAGAAATTGAGAGGTCTGCTAGACAATTACCAGTACACTGCACCAAGTACCTTTTTCTTCCTCTACCACAGAGCTTGCAGCATTCGGGAACATAATCCACAGCAAAAACAGCCGAAGCCCCCTGCTATAAAACACACTAAACACGCGTTTTCCAGCTTGTACCAACTCAGCACAAATCCTCGTGGTGGCCTGCAGAGTGATCCAAGCAGCAGAGAGCTAAAAGAGTGACTTTCTACCAGATATAAGTATTTTTTGTGGCTTTCCCACTGTTATTTAAGCTAGCAACTGCATTTCGCCTGTTTTATTGCTACTTTAAGTGATTTCTGCATTTTACACTGTTTATTGCACTTTAAGTTACTAATTGTTGCAAATTGTTTCTGTAGGCTACACACTAAAGTGCGCTAGCCGATTTACAGCAATTACTGTCTGTTTTTTCCTTGTCTCTGTAATAAAACAAAAAATCTCTTGTTTTCCGCCTTACTGAACTAGAGTAGTCCAGTTTCAGAGTTGCTGATCCCTGGGCTTTGTTTTTAGTTCCTGTTACTGATCCATTGCCTTATTAGGAAGGAGGGAAGTTTCTTTGCTTACCAGTGGGAGTGGGAAGCACTGAGCGCCTTTTGTCTGATTTGGTGAAGTTTCAGCCAGAAACTAGTAGTCCTTTGGTCGTTTTGGGCCAATTCCTAGCTCCCTTCAGCCCCCACTGTTGCACACAAGAGCAGCGGTTAAACAAGGTTAAACTATTTGGGCCATCTAAATTCCACTCTTCCAATTTTCCCTTAAAACTACCTTCCTCGAGCTGTACTGCTGATCTAACCAGCATATCCTATAACTGAAAAGTTCATCTCCACTTGATTCCCAAGTAGACTATTCTCTATCTGTAAAGCCTAGCACTTACTCCTACAGTACTTGCACCTTGATAAAGCACTCTTATTATAGATAGTACCCCACCAGCCTAAAACCCACTTCCCCCGGAGTCCTTTGAAAGTCTCTTTATCTACTTCTTCTAGTATGTCGAGGGATCAGTTGCTAGTGTCCTCTCCAGCTCAACTGGTGAACCTGGGAATATTGAGGCAATGTTACAACTGCCTCATGTACACAGACAATCCTCTCCTTCTCCCACAAAACACAAATACATGCGAGATGCAACTATACGGCCAAACTGGAGGCTGAGCTCTCTCAACATAGGACTGGCAAGACCAGACAGGAGGAGAAGGTAACCACACACAATACATACCCAGTCACACATGGTACCATCACAACTTCAAATCATACACATACTCACACAAAGACATACTCGGAGGCTCTGATCAAAAATTAACCAAAACAGCAGAGGCCACCAAAGCAGACACCCAAACAACTACCACCTCACGACCCAACACATGCAACACATAGACCACACAGTCAGAGTGTCAAACAGTCACAGCCCTTAAGGCCAAACAAAATGCCAGACACACTTGTCATTGGTGATTCCATAGTCAGACACACTGACGTCCCGCCACCAGACTGAGTAAAGAGAAGGTCACAGTAAGCTGCCTGTCAGGCGCTAGAATCCGCCACATAACGCAGCACTCAGGTCTCTCAACAGCAGGTAAGTACGACTCAGTCATTGTCCACGCTGGTGTCAACGACCTGAGACGCACCTCCTGACTACATGAAAGGGACATCGAGGAGCTCTCTGATTATGTAGCCCAGGCAGGTATGACCCTGACCTTGAGCAGTATCCTACCTTCACCTAGAATGATGCCACAATACAGTGATAAGATGATCAGCTTTAATAATTGGCTTAAATTCTGGTGTCATTCAAAGGGATCCAATGTCTGTCTGCCTGGGATGACATGCTGGACAAGCCACGCTGAGGGACGGCTTGCACCTGTCACCCTGGGCTTCGGATATTGGCAAAGGCTCTGCCACCCCATAGTGCCTTTTTAGGCAAGGCTCAAATTCTAAACCTACCACCCTAGAACACCAAAAGGAAAAAACTAAGGGTAATGCTGCTCAATGCCAGAAGTCTCAATCTCAAGATGCCTTTTCGAGGCCCTTCTCAATATGGAGAACATCGATGTCTGTGCTGTGACAGAAACCTGGTTCAAGGCTCCTGAGAGCACCCCAGCACTAACAGGTTTCACCTCATATCATGCGCCCCAAAATCCGGACAACACCAAGAAAGGAGGGGGTGTCCATATTCATAAAGGACACCCACACCTCAAGGTTGGTGGCAACGCATGATGCATCGGAGACCATCCAGGTGCAATTAACCATAGGCAAGACTGCTCTGCAATTTGTAGCATGTTACAGGCCACCCTCTCAAACTCAGGAACCTCACATGGCCTTCCTGAAAACATTGAGGGGATAAATGTATCTCCAAACACCATCATACTAGGTGACTTTAACTACCCTAATATAGACTGGGAACACTACTCAAGCCCGAACACTCTAACCCAAAGATTCCTGGAGTTCATAAACTCAAATGCCATGGAACAACTAGTCACCATCCCCACAAGAGGAGAAAACATACTTGATCTCATCATCACGAACATGGGATCAAAATGTTCAACACGTATACCCTCACTGGTGAGATCAGATCATAAACTAATCTCGCTGGAGGTCCTCATCCCGCCCCACCTGAAACAAAGACCACAGTGAAAAACTTCTCAAAAGCCGATTTCACACTTCTAAAAACTAATGTGGTCTCCTTTAAGGCCCCTGAGCCAGTGGTAAACATTACTCAAACCGCTGAATCACTTACAAATGCCTTCTACCAGCACCTACAGGACTGCATGGATCAGGCAATCCCAAACAAAACTAAGACTCTCTGTACCAAAGGCAAGTCTGGTGGACCCCAGCCATAAACAAGCTCTACAACAAAAGGAGGAAGCTACTACAAGATAGAGCAAAATCCTTGAAAGGTAAGACACCTTTGATCATTATAAGAAAAAACTAAGAGCTCTCATAAAATCATCCAAGGCAAATTTTGAGAGAAAAATCGCCAAGGACTCTAAAGAGAATCATAAGGCCTTCTTTAGCTATGTTAGAAACCTAGGAGGAAACTCCCAGATATGCTCAGAATTAGTTCAAAATGATGTGAAAATTACTGAACCTACACACATTGCCAACATACTGGCTGACAGGTGCAGTGCAAACTTCTCCCCTCCCCCAAAGGAGAGATATCTATTCCAGAGGATTGTAGCCCCCAAAACATCTCCAACGCCCAGGTGAGAACTGCCTCACTAAGGCAAAAACACAGCATCCATGGGACCGGATGGTGTCCCCATGAACTCAATGAGGAATTAAACCCACAGTTAGGACAGCTGTTTAATCTTAGCCTCACCTCAGGATACTGTGGTCCCACTTCATAAGGGCGGTGCCTCCACAGACCCTGGAAATTACCGCCCCATTAGCTTGACAAGCCTTATCTGCAAAGCCATGGAGAGGATCATAATGGAACTCATAAATAAAGACATAGGAACTTGCAGACTTTGGATCCAACTCAGTTTGGCTTTGTCAAAGGCAGATCCTGCCTCTTAAACTTGGTTGACTTTTTCGAGACAGTCACCAAGGCCATTGATGAGGGAAAGGCAGTCCATACAGCCTACCTCGACCTGGCAAAGGCCTAGGTATCATCGAAAAACTCATCAGCTTGAATGTAAACCCATACATCACAAGATGGGTTGCAAACTGGCTAAGTGACAGAACCCACAGGGTCAGAGTTGCTGGAGCCATGTCAGACTCAAAGCCTGTCACAAGTGGTGTCCCACAGGGCTCAGTCCTGGGTCCACTCTTGTTCGGCATCTACTTTTCTGAAGTACAAGCAAACACAGGAGGGTTATGGCTGACAAAGTTTGCAGATGACTGCAAATAGTCGAAAACACATCTGACACAGATATCCTCCAGAAGGGCCTCACAGAAATGGATAACTGGTGCCAGAGCCATGGCCTGAAGTTAAACGCCAAAAATGCATAGTCATACCCTTTGGGAAAAACAAGGCTACCCCTAGCTACCATATAGGTGGCAATCCACTGAGCACAGAAAAGTCATCAGAGATCTGGGGACCCAGGTTGACAGCAGCCTTCGCTTGACACTCATGTTGCTAAAGTAGTTAGGAAAACCTTCTATATCACCCACCTGATCATGAAGGGATTCACATCTAGATCAAGGGAGGTCACCCTGTACTCATCACTTATTAGACCTATGATTGAGTACAATGCCCCGCTCGAATGTATCTGACCAGACACCTGCTGCAGCTTGAAAGGCCCCAAAAGTTCCTCACCAAAAGGATAAAGGGTCTCAAAAATATGTCTTATGCTGCCCGACTGAAAGAACTCCAGCTCTATTCAGTCTCATACCGCTTGCTCAGAGGTGACCTGTGCCTGACATATAAGGCCATGTCAAACCCAGATTTGATGAATATGCTTCACCTCAAGCATCTAGATACCTCAGAACCACAAGGGCGGGAGACTTAAACCTTGACACGGTTATAAATAGAGCGTGCTGGAGGGACAGATTCATCACCCAGAGACTCCTATGCTGTGGAACAAAATCACATGTGAGGCAGAGCACCTCTGGTCTTGTTCAAGAGGAATCTTGACCAATGGATGGGAGATTGCAGATATACCCCAGGGATTACTTCAGCGTCACTGCTTGACAGAGGCACAGCAAAATGATAGGCATAGTTTTTATTCAAACTAAAGGGGTGGCGAAAGCCACATAACTATGGGCTAGGCTTATAAATGCCCTTGGGCAGATAGCCTAGTATGAACCTATGAACCTATAAAAGTAACTATTAAATGCACAATCACCAACACACAGAACAAACCTCTCCATTGTCATTCTAACTCCTCAGGTTCCACTCTCTCCAATAACCCCCATGTTGTGACACACCTCTCAACCTCTTTACAGCAGGAAATCTGGACAAAGTCATAAATAATGGGGTGCCAAAGGCCCAAAAATAGGGACAATGTTTAAGTATTAATCTTTCCAAATTAGAAAGTTGATAGAATAACATTTTTGCATTAGTATACATTTTCTGAGGGGTATGAAGTCTGAATCTCAAATGTATGTCATTATTTTCTCACTTCAGTCCAAAATTATTTGCCAGAAAAACACAATTTTATTGAGAAACAGAGCAAAAATATGAGTCAGAAATCTGGGCATTCTGTGAAAATCTGCACAGTTGAGAGGTACGAGTCACAGAGCAATCTTTCACATGATGGGGGTGAACACTGGTTAAGTGTAATTCTATAACGGTACTTAAAGAAAAAAAAAATTAACGGGGACACGAAGAGGACTGTATACAACTACAGGAGAAAATAAATGACCTTAAGCCAAAGTATCATAAAACCAACAAAGTTTACTCCATAGAACCAGGGAAGGTCAAAGAAAGTACAGTTGTGTACACTTACCATAAATGTAGATGTTCGAGTGTATTCACTGTTGCAGTCATTACATTTGGGTTATCTGCTTGCAGTAGCCCTCAGTCGGCCTGATTAACAAAGTCTTGGGTCCTGCGTCGGTTGCTGTCCCTTCTTCCATGACGTCAGATCGTCAGGGGTATAAAACATGCAGCTGACGCCATTACATCAGTTTTTCCCTAATGGGAAGCAATTAAATCTATAAATACAAGGATATACCTCCAACAGAAAAGCAAACACACCAAAAAGCTTTTAGAGCATAGTAAGTGAGAGTAGAGGTATAGCCAAAGGAAGAAAACGGGGCTGGAAGGAGGGCAACCAGGACTGCAACAGTGAATACACTCAACATCTACATTTACGGTAAGTGTACACAACTGTACTATGTTCTTCGTGTTTCATTGTTGCAGTCATTACATTCGGGTAGATTCCCAAAACTAAGGTTGGGAGGAGGAATTTAAATAGAATTAGGACCAGCTATAAGGCCTTGCAAGACTGCAGTGGCAAAACCAGCCCTGGATTTAGAGAAAATTGGCAAATGATCATGCTTGGTGAAAGTATGTACAGAACTCCAGGTAGCAGCTTCTAGGATGTCCCTAGTAGGGACACCCCTGTGAAAGGCTGTAGAGAGGTAGATGCAGCCCTGGTTGAATGGGGCCTGATGCCCAGTGGGATAGGTTTTCCATGGTGCTTATAGCAGAAATGAATGCAGGGTCTTATCCATTTTGAAATGGTTTGTTTTGAAATAGCTTTCCCCTCTGTCCCTGCAGCAAATGCCACCAGCAGTTGTTCAGATTTCCTTTGAGGTTTAGTCCTGTCCAAGGAGAATCTAAGCTGTCTGTGCACATCTAAGGAGTGCAGTATCCGTTCCCCTTTGTTCTGTGGGTTAGGAAAGAAAGTAGGAAAATGAACAGACTGATTAACAGCCACACTGGATACCACCTTGGGCATGAAAGAGGGATTGGTCCCGAGGGACACCCTGTCCGCATGAAAGATGATGAAAGGTTCCACTGCCATAAGGGCCTGTAATTCAGATACCCTTCTTGCAGAAATGATTGCCAAAAGGAAAGCTGTTTTCCAGGAACAAAATTTTAAATCTGCAGTAGCAGCTGGCACGAAAGGAGGAAGACTGAGTTTTTCCAAGACAAGGTTAAGATCCCAGGCTGAAGTTGGAGCTCTCCTGGGTGGCCTTAAATTTTTGGCCCCTCTGAGGAACTGCTTGAGCAGTGGGTGAGAGAAGAGGGGAGGCTCTGTGCTATAATGAGCTGAAATGGCTGAGGCATTAATTTTGATGGAGGAAAAAGACAAGCCCTTATGAAGCATCTCAGTCAAGTACTGTAGAATCTGAGGTAAATTGGGCACTGCTGCGTTCATTCCTTGAGAATGGTTCCAAGCACATTATCTTTTCCATTTTGCAGCATAACATTTCCTAGTACTAGGCCTCCTTGCTTCTAAAATGATATCCATCACTGATTTACTGAGGGATGGTAAAGAAGAGATTAGGTAATTAGCCAGGCTGCTAGGTTCAGGGTTTGCAGCTGAGGGTGCAGAATCTGGTTCTCCTGTTGAGACAACAGGGATGGTCTGAGGCAGGTGCCATGGAGCCAAGCGTGACACACTGCGTAAGAGTGGGTACCAGTGTTGGTGAGGCCAGTCTGGTGCAATTAAAATCGTCCTTGGCTTGACCTGTTTGAACTTTAGCAGTACCTTGGAGAGCAGAGGTAGAGGAGGAAAGGCATAAACTGATATATTTTTCCAGCTGAAGGATAGAGCCATCCACTTTCCAAGCTAGCTTGTGGGGAATCCTTGTGCAAAATTTGTTCAGTTGATGGTTCTGGGGGGAGGCAAACAGGTCTATACCTGGGCTCCCCCATTTGCTTGTCAACATGTTGAAAATCCTTGGTTCCAGTTTCCACTCGTGTGGGTCCATGAGGTTTCTGCTTATTCCGTCTGCCAGTGTACTTAGTTTTCCTGGCAGGAATTGAGCTTGTAGATTCACTTGGTAGCTCAAGGCTGTGTTCCACAATGCCGTGGCTAGTCTGCAGAGGGGGTAAGAATGTGTACCCCCCTGCTTGTTTATGTACCACATGACAGTGGTGTTGTCCGTCTTTACCATTAGTTGTCCTGGAAGAATGTGGTCCTTGAAAGCTGTCAGAGCATTCTGTACAGCTAACATTTCCTTTTGATTTATGTGCAGGTGCATTTGACTTGGGTTCCATTTGCCCTGAATGCACTTTGCTGCCAGGTGAGCCCCCCTCCATGCATAGTTTGATGCATCTGTTGTTAAGATTTGTGCAGCAGGGGGTAATGTGAATGGTAGTCCCCTGTTTTGGTGGGAGGCCTCTGCCCACCAAAGGAACTCTAGGCGTAGGCAAGGTATGATAGGGATCCTGTGAATGTTGACACCATAGGCTTTTGAGATACCATTGTAGTTTCCTCATATGCAGCCTTGCATATGGAATTAGAAGAATACAGGAGGTCATGAACCCCACGGTTTGCAGTATTTGCCTTGCAGATAGCTGCGTTTTTGTGGCCACTTGTTTGAAGTTGTCAAATGTATCTGTTTCTCTGGCATGAGGAAAGCCATCTGGGAAGTTATACTCAAGCTTGCTCCCAGGAATATAATTTGATGACAGGGTACCAGGTGGGATTTCTTTTTGTTTATGGTGAACCCCAGACAAGTCAGTAAGTACCCTTTGAACAAAGGCCAGATGACTGAAAAGTATGTCCTTGCTTTCTGCCTTAATTAGACAATCGTCCAGGTATGGGTATATCTGAATATTTTTTTTGCCTGCAAAATGCAATTACTGGAGCTAGGCACTTTGTGAATACCCTGGGCACAGTAGATGAGCCAAAGGGCAGTGCAGAGAACTGATAGTGCAAGTAGCCTGCTTTGAAGCGTAGGTATCTTCTGCAAGACTCCCTGATAGGGATGTGCAGGTATGCTTCTTAGTCTAGTGTTGACAACCATGCATCCTTGCCTAGCATAGGAAGCAGCTGGTGAAGAGTCAGCATTTTGATTTTTGGAATCACCAGAAAGGTGTTTAGAATAGAAAGGTCCAGGATAGGATGCCATGTGTTGCCTTTTCTGGGTACCAGGAAAAGTCTCGACTAGAAACCTTGTCCCTTTTCCTCTTCTGGTACCAGCTGAATAGCCCCCATGTTTAAGAGAGAGAGAACCTGATTTTGGGCCTCTGCCCAATGATTTGGGGGTAGATCTGGCCACCCGCTTGGTGTTGGTAACGTGTGGAAATGAAATCTGTATCCTTGGGACACTATATTTAAAACCCATTTGTCCTGGGTAACGAGTTCACAGTTTTTGGCCTGAAGACCAATCTTTCCGCCTAAAGGAGCATTCAGTTGGGAAGTGCTTGGAAGTTTTAAAGGCAAGTCATTGAGATGGTTTTCCATAGGGGTGTCTTACTGCTCCCAGGTTTGGGTGTGGAAACCCCCCACTGCCTAGTCTTGTATGTCTCTTGGGACTGAAACCTGGGGTTTCTGCTGTGTCTGGGTTTGGCTTGAGAAGACCTGGAAGGGGCTGGAAAGGACCCATTTTTAGAGGGCCAGTGCCTACTAAATCTAGGAGGCTGAACTTGTTCTTTTAAACAGTCTGCATAGATTTAGCTTTATCTTCCATCTTTTTAAGAACTTCCTCAGCACTGTTGCCAAACAGGCGGTCCTGATTTAAGGGAGCATCCAACAATTTAGCTTTAACATGATCAGGCAAAGATTGCTCCTTAAGCAAAGCATGCCTTCTGAGCACAGACCCAGTAACAGCAGCCCTGCAAGAGGCCTCTAATGAATCAAATCCACATTGCAAAGTATGTTTTCCAACCTGTTCAGCAGAATGCATTAAATCCTGTAATTCTTTATTTTCAGCGCAGTCAGGAATTAACATAATTTTCTGTTTAATCCAATAACATGTTGTTGATACTTTAACATATGAAACTGGCAGTTTAAAGCCCTAACGGCCAAGGTTCCAGAAGTGTAAACTTTCTTACCCCATCTATCCAGCGCCCTGGAGTCTCTATCAGAGGGGGTAGGATTTTTAGCAGTAGAAGCCTTAATGCCTTTGGGTCTCTGGATCCGCAATAGGATTTTTAAAAAGGAACTAGTGAGAGTCAGGAACCCTGTAATATCTGTCAGGTTTTCTGGGAGCAGGAGGCAAAGAATCAGGGGCCAAACTAGATTCTGAAAAGGCATCAACAATGTCTAGTACAGGAGGAATAGCTAAAGGCCTATGCTGAGGCAGGAGTAAGAAATCCCTAAGCCTCTTTTTTGAATCAGAAAAATCCTGGCTTTCCCAGTAGAAATGCCCCCTTAGAGTATGCAAGGTTTCACCAAAATAAAAATCCTCTGGAGGGGAAGCAGAGGGAATAGAGTCCTCTGCATTAGCATCCTCATAAGTAGATAACGGCAAATCCAGATCATCAGATGAATCAGAAAAAACAGAATCCTGCTCAGAAGATTCATAAACTTCAGTCCTAGGTCTCTTAGAAAGGGAAGGCTGGCTTCCCCGGACTAGAGTTTAAAAGATCTTCAGCCATTCTTATTATTTGTTTTTTAGGTAAAGAGGCCTGAGCATGCGGCCTGGGCGTTGGTTTCTTAGGCATGGTTCGAAATTTTGGCCTAAATGAAGAAGGAGGCGTCGGTTTAAAATGCAAGTCCATAGGCCTGAATACACCCTCAAAAGCTGCTCCAGACCCATCCAAGGTAGATACATCCGCAGGTTCCACAGCTGAAGCATCTCGCGGCATACTGGACTCTGAATGGGTCTCAGCAGAGGCCTGCAAGTCAGAATTAGCGGGTATCAGGGGCTGCGAAAGCACCTCATTGAGTACCGGCGAACTGGCCACTGGCTTAGGAGAAGCATTGGCACCTTTGCACCTCAGCGGCCTGTCTCTGTCTTTATCTTTGCGTTTTTTCAGAATCCCGGTAGTCGGATGGCTAACAGATGACATTTCTGGATAATTAAACCGAGAACCGAAATATTAAGAAGAGAAAATATACCAACGACGGATAATGCACTGTTTAAATAAAGCACAAAACCGACAGCAAGGTACATCGTGGTCAGGGCCTATGCAAGGAATACAGTACGAATGAAAATCTTTGTGAGGTACTTGCTTTCCACAAGTAATGCAATTATTAACTTTTACTGACATCGGTAAGGAGCAAGAAAAAGTTTCCCCAATGGGGTACTTAGCTTTAGTTGAAGACTTCGGTTCTGAAACTTGAAAACGAAAATTTCAGGAGTCGACAGACAGGCACTTGCGAACTGCTTCTGCTTCGGGCACCACACAGCAAGAAAGACTGATGTAATGGCGTCTGCTGCATGTTTTATACCCGCTGACGTCATGGAAGAAGGGACAGCAACTGACACAGGACTCAAGACTTTGTTAATCAGGCTGGCTGAGGGCTAATACAAGCAGATAACCCAAAAGTAATGACTGCAACAGTGAAACACGAAGAACATCCATCAGAATGTTCCTCTCTCATTAGTATCAATATGGCAGGACTTTCTACATTAATAGAGGAAACTGTATCTATGTTTTTGTGTAAACTGACTACAAGTTTATATCTGTCCTAGATAAAGTTTATGTAGAAACTGCCTTATTTTTTGTTAAGTGGTTTGTGATGAAGTTGAACTTTTGATTACAATGCCCCCCATCTGTACAATTAATTTCTACAACAGGTGACAAACGCTGCCCAGAATCTCTCTCCTCAATGAACGGGGTAGAATCAGTTCAGTACCGTCCTTCTTTTCTCGTATGCCTACGTCAGACAGTGTTGTGGAGGAGTGGGGAAAATGGACTAGGCTCCACAATGGTCTCTGGAAATGCATAACTACTATGAACGAATGACCCTGTTTATTAAACCTCACAAAAATGCATCTGCCAGACTTAATATAACTTTCACCATTTATTTACAGTATCCTTTCATTTGGTTAACTAGGGAAATGCAATACACAACAGCTGCTTTACAGAGATGAAAAAGTACAGTTATGTGCACTTACCATAAATGTAGATGTTCGAGTGTATTCACTGTTGCAGTCATTACATTTGGGTAATCTGCTGGCAGGTTGCCCTCGGTTGGCCTGAATAACAAAGCCTTGGGTCCTGCATCGATTGCTGTCTCCTCTTCTATGATGTCAGGTCATCAGGGGTATAAAACATGCAGCGGACGCCATTTTAATCGGTTGTTTCTTGCCCCAGATGTCAGGTGCCCCCCAAATGGGGAGCAAATATCTATATATACATATATACATATATATATATATATATATATACATATATACATATATATATATATATATATATATAAATAAAACTGTAAATATATAAACGCACTTTAAAAACATAAAATTCACCTTCAACTAAACGCAAATACACCACAAAGGCTTTTGAGTATAGTGAAGGAAAGAAAAGATATAGAAAAAGGGCTGGCGGGTGGGTAATCTGGACTACAACAGTGAATACACTCGAACATCTACATTTATGGTAAGTGTACACAACTGTACTATGTTCTTCGTGCTTCATTGTTGCAGTCATTACATTTGGGTAGAATCCCAAAGCTATGGATGGGAGGATGGAACTAAACAGCATTAGGAGCAGCTATAAGGCCCTGCAGGACTGCAGTGGCAAAGCCTGCCCTGGATTTAGAAAAGAGAGGTAAATGATAATGCTTTGTGAACGTATTAACTGAGCTCCAAGTAGCAGCTTCTAGAATGTCTCTGGTAGGGACCCCTCTGAGAAAAGCTGCTGAAGTAGAGGCAGCCCTGGTGGAGTGGGATCTGATCCCCTTGGGCACAGGTTTACCATGGTGCAAGGTGCAGAAACGAATGCAATGGCTTATCCATTTATAAATAGTCTGCTTTGATATAGCCTTCCCCTCTGATACTGCAGCAAATGCCACCAGTACTTGCTCAGACTTTCTTAGAGATTTTGTCCTGTTTAAGTAGCCTCTTAGTTTTCTGTGTACATCCAATGAATGCAGAATCCACTCCCCCTTGTTCTGTGGATTTGGGAATAAAGTTGGCAGGTGAATGGTCTGGTTCAGAGCCAGTCTGGATACCACCTTAGGCATAAATGAAGGATTGGTCCTGAGGGCCACCCTATCCGGGTAAAAAATAATGAAAGGCTCCACTGCCATGAGAGCCTGTGGTTCTGAAACTCTTCTACCTGAAGTGACTGCCAAAAGAAACGCTGTTTTCCAAGAAAGAAATTTTATATCCGCAGTAGCTGCTGGTTCAAACGGAGGAAGGGTGAGTTTTTCCAGCACAAAATTGAGACCCCATGCAGGAATTGGCGCTCTCCTGGGAGGCCTTAAAGTTTTGGCCCCTCTGAAGTACTGTTTTAGCAGGGGATGTGAAAAGAGGGGAGGCTCTGTGTTGTAATGAGCTGAAATGGCAGAGGCAGGGATTTTAATTGAAGAAAAAGATAGGCCCTTGTCAAGTATCCCAGTTAAGTTTTGTAAAATCTGAGGAATATTGGGCTTTGCTGTGTCTATTCCTTGTGCTTGGTTCCAAGCACAGAATCTCTTCCATTTATCAGCATAGGATTTTCTAGTACTATGCCTTCTGGCTTCCAAAATGACATCCATCACAGGTTTACTGAGAGATGTGGTTGGTAAAATGAGTTGATTAGCCATGTGCAAGATTCAGAGTTTAGAGCTGAGTGTGCAGAATTTGATAGTTGTGCTGAGACAATAGGTGAGGTGTTTGAGGCAGGTACCACGGAGGAAGGTGTGACATATTCCTTAGAAGCGGGTACCAGTGTTGGCGAGGCCAGTCCAGAGTAATTAGAATAATTTTTGTTTTTTCCTGTATGACTTTTAGTAAGACCTTGGAGAGTAGAGGCAGAGGTGGAAAGGCATAGACTGATAGGTTTTTCCAGCTGAAAGATAGAGCATCCACTTTCCATGCTTTTTTGTGAGAGTTCTTGTGCAGAATTTGTCCAACTGATAGTTTTGGGGAGAGGCAAATAGATCTATGTCTGGGCTTCCCCATTTTTGTGATAACATGCTGAAGATTTGTGGATCAAGTTTCCATTCGTGCGTGTCCATACGATTTCTGCTTAGGTCGTCTGCCAGAGTAGTTTGCTTTCCTGGCAGGAATTGAGCTTGAAGATATATTTGGTAAGTCAAGGCTGTCTTCCACAAGGCTATGGCTAGTCTGCAAAGGGGGTAGGAGTGGGTACCCCCCTGCTTGTTTATGTACCACATAACTGTGGTGCTGTCCGTCTTTATCAGTAGTTGTCCTGGATGAATTAAGTCCTTGAAGGCTGTCAGACCATTCTGAACAGCTAGCATTTCTTTCTGGTTGACATGCACATGCATTTGGTTTGGGATCCATTTGCCCTGAGTGCATCTCCCTGCCAGGTGGGCCCCCCAAGCATAGTCTGATGCATCTGTAGTTAGGGTTTGGGAGGCAGGGGGTAGAGTAAATGACAGTCCCTTGTTTTGGTGACATGTCTCTGCCCAACAAAGAAACTCCTGTTGCAGGCAGGGAATGAGAAGAATCATTGTTTCCAGGCTGTGACAATGTTGACTCCATAAGTTTTTTAGGTACCACTGAAGTTTCCTCATATGCAGTCTCGCAC
Source organism: Protopterus annectens (assembly GCF_019279795.1). NCBI lineage: Eukaryota > Metazoa > Chordata > Ceratodontiformes > Protopteridae > Protopterus > Protopterus annectens. Next base: position 1,098,207,131 of record NC_056748.1, on the reverse strand, counting down.
ATGGAATTAGTAGAATACAAGAAGCCAAGAACCCCAAAGCCTGCAGAATTTGTCTTGCAGATAGCTGGGTTTTTGTTGCCATTTGTTTGAAGTATGTCGTCAATTGTATTTGTTTGTCTGGCGTGAAGTAAGCCATCTGGGCAGTTGTATTCAAGCTTGCACCCAGGAATGTAATTATTTCAGAGGGTACCAGTTGTGATTTCTTTTCGTTTATAGTGTACCCTAGGCATGCTAGAAGCCTTTTTTACAAATGATAGATGTTGAAGAAAAGTGTCCTTGTCCTCTGCCTGAATGAGACAATCGTCCAGATAAGAATAAATTTGAATGTTTCTTTGTCTGCAGAATGCAATTACTGGTGCCAGGCACTTTGTAAAGACCTTGGGCGCAGTAGATAAGCCAAAGGGCAGTGCAGAGAATTGGTAATGCAAAAAGCCCGCTTTGAAGCAGAGGTATCTTCTGCAAGATTCCCTTATTGGGATATGCAGGTATGCCTTTTTTAAGTCTAGAGTTACCAACCAGGCATTCTTGCCTAGCATAGGCAGTAGCTGTTGTAAAGTCAGAATTTTGAATTTTGGAATGTCCAGGCACGTGTTCAGAATTTTACACGTCCAGAACTGGATGGCATGATTTGTCTTTTCTGGGTACCAGGAAAAGTCTTGAATAAAATCTTTGTCCTTTTGCCTTTTCTGGTACCGGTTGAACAGCCCCCATATCCATGAGGGACATGACTTGTTTCTGGGCCTCTGCCCACTGGTTTGTTGGCAGATCTGGCCATCCGTTTGGAATTGGCAAAGTGTGGAAATGAAATCTGTACCCCTGGGATACTATGTTTAGTACCCACTTGTCCTGGGTAATTAACTGCCAATTTTGAGCATGAAGTGCTAGTCCCCCCCCCCCCCCAAGGGGTCTGCCAAAAGATAAGTGCTTGGAGATGGTAGAGGAAAGTCATTGAGACTGCTTACTGTAGGGTTGTGCTTTGTTACCTCCAGATTTGGAGGTGGAAGCACCCTATTGCTTTGACCTGTAAGATCCCTGTGACTGATATCTGGAGCCTTTGGAGCACCTGGGTTTACCCTGAGTGGCTCTGATGGACACAGGAAAGGACCAAGTCTTAGTAGGCCAGTGTCTACTGAACCTGGGTGGCTGCACTTGCAAGAAATCTTTTACCGTTTGCATAGATTTAGCTTTGTATTCCATTTTCTTTAAAACCTCTTCTGCCTTATTACCAAACAGACTATCATGCTAACTTTACTCCCCTCTCACCCCCTAAAAAGCCCATCTCTATACCGGAAGAATGCAAAGTTCCTGTAATCACGGCTGCACAGGTAAAAAACCACACTCTGCAAAGCCAAGAACACAGCATCCATGGGACCAGACAACATCCCAGGCTGCGTTCTACATGAACTACAGAACGAACTGGCAACCCACCTAAGTACCATGTTCAATCATAGCCTCACCTCAGGCTTTGTGCCTGCTGAATGGCACATAGCGACGGTTATCCCACCCCACAAGGGGGGAGCCACCACGGACCCCGGGAACTACCCCCCCCCCCCATTAGCCTGACGAGCCTGGTCTGCAAGGCCATGGAACTTATAAACAAAGACATTGGTAATCTCCAAACTCTGGACCCCACCCAGTTCAGTTTTGTAAAAGGCAAATCATGTCTCCTAAACCTGACAGACTTCTTTGAAGCAGTCACCAAAGCCGTAGACAACGGTAAGGTGGTTCACACAGCCTATCTAGATCTTGCCAAGGCTTTCAACACCATCCCCCACTCTGGAATTATAGATAAATTCACTAAACTAGGTATAAATCCCTATGTCACAAGATGGGTCGCCAACTGGCTCACTGACAAAACCCACACTGTGAAAGTAGCAGACTCCAAATCCAACTTCAGACCAGTGACAAGTGGAGTACCAAAGGGTTCAGTCCTGGGTCCTCTACTGTTTGGTATCAACTTCTCTGAAGTACAGGCTAACACAGAAGGTCTTTGGCTAACGAAGTTCGCAGATGACTTCAAACTAGGAGCCATAATCAAAACTCCTAACGATGTGGACATCCTATAAAAAGGCCTCACTGAGACAAATGCCTGGTGTCAAAGCCATGGCCTCAAGCTCAATGCCAAAAAGTGCATTGTCATCCCCTTTGGTAAAAACTCTGTACCCATGAACTACAACATAGGCGGTAGTTTACTTAACACCGAAAGTGTGATAAGAGACCTTGGGACACAGGTGGACAGTAGTCTCTCCTTTGATAATCACACCGCCACAGTAGTCAGGAAATCCTTCTAGGTGGCACACCTCATCGCAAAAGGTTTCCCTCCAGAAAAAAAAGAGGTCATTGTTCCCCTTTACTCATCACTCATTAGACCCATTATAGAGTACAACGCCCCTTTTGGTATGTACCTCACAAGACATCTACAACAACTGGAAAGACCACAGAAATACCTCACAAGGAGGATTACCGGCATCAAACAGATGCCCTACGCAGACTATCTCAAAAAACTCCAGCTTTACTCCATCGCATAACGCCTACTCAGAGGTGATCTCTGCCTAACATACAAAGTTATGTCAAACCCAGAGCTGTTGGACATGCTCCACTTAAGGAAATCCCAATCCCTCCGAGCTACACGCTCTAGGGACCTAAACCTTGTCACCACAATAAACAGAACATGCCGGATATCTATATCAAACAAAGCTCCTCATTAGCACTCTTCAAGAAAAATCTTGATGATTGGATGGGAAATAGGAAATTCTCCCCGGGGATCACCTCTGTGGCTCTGCTCGACCGTGGCACAGGAAAATAATTTTCTTGGGTGGCAAAAGCCAGGGTACCTTTTTGGCTGGGCTTGTATAGGCCCCAGGGCCAATAGCCTAGTACCTATCTATGAACCTATGCTGTAAAGGGGCATCCAACAATTTAGCTTTAACATGATCAGGCAGATTTTCCTCCTTGAGCCAGGCATGCCTTTTTATCACAGATCCAGTTACGGCGGCCCTGCAAGAGGTCTCTAAGGAATCAAAACCACATTGCAAAGTATGCTTTCCAACCTGTTCTGCTGAATTCAATAAATCCTGCAACTCTATTTTCAGACAATCAAAAATCAACATCATTTTCTGTTTTAGTAAGCCATTAACATGCTGTTGATATTTAAGCATATGAAACTGGCAGTTTAAAGCCCTGATTGCCAAGGTTGCAGACGTATAAACCTTCTTACCCCATCTATCCAATGCCCTGGAATCTCTATCAGAAGCAGTAGGATTTTTGGCTGTAGAAGCCTTAACACCCTTGGGACCCTGAGAAATAGTCTCAGGATCAGCAGCAGGATTTTTGAAATGAAATTTGTGGGAGTCAGGAACCCTGTAATATCTGTCTGGCTTACTAGGAGCTGGAGGCAGGGAATCAGGAGCCATGCTCGATTCCGAGAACACATCATCAACAATGTCTAATACAGGAGGTATTGCCAAAGGCCTATGCTGAGGAAGAAGAAGAAAATCCCTAAGCCTCTTTTTTGATTCTGAGAAGTCCTGATTCTCCCAGTGAAAATGTTCCCTTAAAGTATGCAATGTCTTACCAAAAGAGTAATCCTCAAATGGAGATGCAGATGGGATGGATTCCTCTGCATCAGAGTCCTCATAAGGTGGAATAGAAAATTCCTGATCAGAGGAGGAATCAGAAGAAATGGAAACCTAATCTGAAGATTCATAATCAGTGCCTTGCCTAGGCCTCTTAGTGGGGGTGGGGGGACCCCTGATCTAGGTAATTAAATCCTCAGCCATTTTGATCATTTGTTTTTTAGGCATAGGGGCCTGAGCACGTGGCTCATGCATCAGTTTTTTGAGACATAGAAGTTGGTTTTGACCTTGTTTTTGATGATGGCGTCCGTTTAATATAAAAATGTTGAGGCCTGAAAACACCCTCAGAAGCCGGTGCCTGCTCAGCGGCTCCGGACCCATCCAAGGGAGAGACATCCGCGGGTTCAATACTTGAAGAATCTCTCGGCATACCGGACTCCGAATAGGTCTCGGTAGAGGCCTGCGACTCAAAAGTAGCAGGTAGCAGGTATCAGGGGCTGCGAAAGCACCTCACTGAGTACCAGCGAACCGGTGACTGGCTTAGGAGAAGTTTTGTCATCGGTTTTGGACCTCGACGGCCTGCCTCTTTTTCCTTGTGTTTTTTGTGAACTCTGGTAGTTGGATTGCTAACTGATGACATTTCAGGCTAGTTAAATCTTGAACCAAAATATTTAGAAGCAAAGATATAGTGACACTTAATAGCGCGTTGCTTAAATTTAGCAAAAAAACGACAGCAAGGCACATTGTGATCAGGGCCTAGGCAAGTAATACAGTACAAATGAAAATCCTTATGAGGTATTTGCTTACCACAAGTAATACAATTATTAACTTTTACTGACATCGTTAAGGAGCAAGAAAAAGTTTCCCCAACGGGGTACTTAGCTTTAGTTTGAAGACTTCGGTTCTGAAACTCGAAAACGAAAATTTCAGGAGTCAGCCGACCGGCACTTGTGAACTGCTTCTGCTTCGGGCACCACGCGGCAAGAAAGAGGGATTAAAATTGAGTTGGCTGCATGTTTTATACCCTTGACGACCTGATGTCATGGAAGAGGAGAGAGCAACCGACGCAGGATCCAAGACTTTGTTATTCAGGCCGACTGAGGGCAACCTGCCAGCAGATTACCCAAATGTAATGACTGCAACAGTGAATACATGAAGAACATCTGCACTATATTTTTTCTGACTACTCAGCGTAACAGCATGTCTTTGGGGGGTGGAATGAAGTGTAAGAAGGCAAAAGAACATGTAAAGTTGACTCACTCAGCATCTGAATCCCAAACTCCAGTGTTACTCTGTCAGTAACTGGTAGAAAACAAGTAACGGGATTCTGAAATAGTGCTTTCCATGCACATCTACTGCACATTTTTTTCCGTTTCTTAATTGTGTGCTTCTGAACAATGTGCTGTGTGTCTCTACAATTACTTTGCTAGAGAGGGGGTGTTGGTATCACTTCTTTGTTATCTGATATTTAATAGCCTAGAGGGATTCCTCTGTACTTTAAGTGCTAGCCACAAAGTTTGAGAAATCATTTTATGCTCAACTCCTGAGAGACTTGCTTGGCTACAAACATCTGCATTACAAGCTGAAGCTAAGTGAAACTTGCAGTAGTGAATTTTAGTCTTTTGTTAAGTACAAACTTGCACTTTTAAAAGCAATGTATTTTCATTTTTTTCTGTTTCATAATTGTGTTTCATTGAACAGTGTGCTGTGTTGTCTCTCTGCAGTTAGTTCCCCACCCACCTTCCCTGTTCTTGTGTTGGTGGCTCTAGAATTGCCCACCCCTCCTGTAAGTCTGTATTAGAACACTCCTCCTGGGTCCATCTCATTTGCTCACTTAACCGAGTACAGTGAGATCATATTCTGAGTCTAGTGTTCACTTTATTTAATACAGAGAGAAGATTTGAGAAGGCCAGCCCTCTTAGGTTCTTCCTTCCTCTCTTGTTGCACTAAATAAATAAATAAATAAGTAAATACATTTTGCACTTTATTCATTTGCTTTTACTGTATTTGTGTTTCCTCCCACTTTATTTTGCTTTTCTTAAAATTACTCAATTTTATTTATTCTGCTGCATTTATTACTGCTTGGTCGTAGCCTGATTAAATTGTAACTGTTATTCTAAGTCTTTTGGTTTAAGCACTTGGGCTTCATACAGGCTGTTCTACATTAAGAAGGTTTGTGGTCTGCACTGTTGTGGCAGAACAGGTAGCTTACATCCTTCTAAGATGGGAATTACTGATTGAAGGCCCAGTGTCTGCTATTCTAAAAGTGCATTAGTTATGGCTTAAGCATTTGGGCTTCAGGCCAGTTATTCTACATTAAGAAGGTTTGTGGTCTGCACTCTTGTGGGAGGAGAGGCTGGATTCTGCCCTTCTGAGCTGGGAATTTCTGGTTACAGGCTTATTGTGACTACTTATTTCAACTGTTTCTTTCTGAAATTGGTGTGCCTTGTTGCTGTAGCATAGACCAGATTCAGGCCTACTGAATCTAGCTTTGTTTGTATAACTTGAGGCACTGATCCAGGCCATCTTTTTTGGAGAAGTTCCCCTGCACCCTAGTAAGCAGGGGTGTGCAGTTAGAACTTGTCTGAATGAAGACTGCTGGAACAGGGCTCAATTTTGAGCTTTTTTTCTGGTTAATTGGGTTTGTTTGTGTCTTTCGGCTTTTCCCGGTTAGGGGTTGCCACAGCGGAACTCCGGTCCGCTAATGATTGGTAGTGGATTTTTACGTACTGGGTTACCAGCCCTGACGCACAACCTTCAACGAAGGCACGCCCATTCACGCATGCTTCCACAAAGAAGATGCTTTAGCTGGGAATCGAACGGGACAACGTCTTGCTATGAGGCGACAACGCTAACGGAGCACCACCACCGCAGTACTTTCTGGTTAATTGGGCAACTTGTTTAAATCAGTTTGTTTGTTTTCTATTGTTTATATATATATATATATATATATATATATATATATATATATATATATATATATATATATATATATAAAAACATTGCACTTTATTCATCTGCTTTTACTGTATTTGTGTTTCTTCCTACTTTATTACTGGGGGCATTGACTACAAATCTTATCTGCGATATATAACAATAATTATCCTTTTTCTGTGCTTTTAAACTGTTTTTTGAGTGTATCTGCTTTATTTTCTGAAAAAAAAAATATATATATACTTGTTTCCCGCCTTTCTAAGCTAGTATAGGCCAGTTTTCAGGTTAGAGCTGAATTCAGGGCTGTGTTACAAATCTCTGTGTTTTCCCATACCTTACTTGGATAGAAGGAAGTTTCTCTGTTCACCTGTGAGAGAGGGGAGCTTTGAGCAGCCTATCTGTCCCTGGAGGAGTAGTTTCAGCCCAGAAATTATTCGTTTATTGGCCATTTTGGGCTAATTTCTCTTTAATTTCCCTGCTATAAATACCATATTTTCCCGGTTTTGCGTGCCAGGCAGCACCGGTTAGCTAGGGTAAAACTATTCCCGGCTCCACAAAGTCTCCTCTTCAATTTTTCCCTTGGAACTAGACAAACTTTCAACGTGAGCACTCAAGCCATTCATTTCTCAGCCTGGCACTTGCTCAAAACTTATAGCAAGCACTTACAAATCCTAGCACTACACCCTCCTGTACTGTACAGAAGGACAAGGCTCTCTATTCAACCTTACCAGCCATCAAGTAAAACAGTTCACTGTACCTATCCAGGCATGTCCAAAGGGCAGTTTCAGGTGTACTCTCCAGTCCAACTGATGAATCTGGGCATTATGAATTATGAGGCAATGTTACAACTGCCTCATGTACACAGACAACCCCTTCCTCCTACCACCAAACACTAATACATGCGAGAGATGCAGTTATTCAGCCAAACTAGAGGCTAAGCTCTCTCAACCCAAGACTGGATCAGACAGTCAAGAGGAGAAGGGAAATACTTGCATCACACCACCAGTCTTCCACAGACCCATTAAACCAACACCGGCAAAAAACACACAAATATATGGAAACATACTCGGAGGCTCTAAATAAAAATCTGCAAAATCAACAGAGACCTCCAAAGCAAACATCCAAGCAACCTCCACCCCCCCAACACAAACCATAAAACACATACTTCACAAAACCAGTGTGCCATGCAATCATAGCCCTTAAGGCAAAATAACATACCCAACATACTAGTAATAGGTGACTCTATAGTCAGGCACACTGACGTCCCACTCACTAGGCTGAATAAGGAGAAGGTCACTGTTAGCTGCCTGTCGGGTGCCAGGATCTGCCACATAACACAAGCACTCAGGTCACTCCAGAACAAATACAAATATTACTCTGTCATTGCCCATGTTAGTGTGAATGACCTGAGCCATACCTCCTTGGATTACATGAAAAGAGACATGGAAGAGCTCTCTGATCATGTAGCCCAGGCCGGTATGACCCTGACCCTGAGTAGCATCCTGCCCTCACCAAGAATGATACTACGGTATAAAGAAAAAATTCTCGATTTCAACAATTGGCTAAGTTTCTGGTGTCATTCAAAGGGGATCCAGTGTCTGTCCACCTGAGATGACATGCTCGACAAGCCACGCTGCTTTGCTAGAGATGGCTTGCACCTGTCACCCTTAGGCTTTCGAATACTTGCCAAGGCTCTTGCCACCCCCATAGTGCCTTTTTTAGGCAAGGCTCAAAAGACAAACCCACCACAGTAAATAGCAAAAGTAACAAAAAACTGAGGGTAATGCTACTCAATGCCAGAAGTCTAAACCTCAAAATGCACGCACTCGAGGCACTCCTCAGTATGGAGAAAAATCGATATATGTGCAGTAACAGAAACCTGGTTTAAGGATCCAGAAAGCACCCCATCACTACCAGGCTACAACTCATACCATACATTTCGGCCACAAAACCTGGACTGAAATACAAAAGGCGGGGGCGTATCCATATTCATCAAGGATACCCACACCTCCAGGTTAGTGGTACAGCACGATGCTTCAGAGATCATCCACATGCAACTAACAATGAGCAAAACTGCAATTCAAATTGTAGCTTGCTACAGAACAGCCACCATGTCCCAGGACCCCCATTCCACATTTCTGGAAACAGTGGGAAACAAAGGTCCTACCAAACACCCTAAAATTGGGTGATTTCAATTACCCAAACATTAACTGGGAGAACTACTCAAGTAGTAACTCCCTTGCCCAACTTTTCCTAGAATTTATAAACTCAAATGCCCTGGTTCAACTGGTCAACACTCCCATCAGAGGTGACAACATATTGGACCTGGTCATCACCAACATGGGCGACTGGTGATCCACACCAGAGGTTAACCCCTCACTGGTTAGATCTGACCATAAACAAATCACTTTGGATATACATATTCCACCCCACCCCCGGACAAGAAAGCCACCATGAAAAACTTTTCAAAAGCAAACTTCACGTTACTTAAGACAGAGATGGAAAGTTTCAAAGCCCCCATGCTTAAAGATAACACTGTCCAAGCTGCAAAATCCTTTACTAATGCATTCTACGGGCAGCTACAAGAATGCATAGATCGTGACATCCCAAGCAAAACCAAGACTCGCTCCTCCAAGAAAAGGAAACCAGTCTGGTGGATTCCTGCCACAAACAAGCTATACAATAGAAGGATGAAACTAGTACAGAAAAGAGTAAAATCACAAGAAGGGAAGACATCCCTGATCAGTATCAGCAAGAAACTACGATCCCTCATAAAATCATCCAAGGCGAGCTTTGAAAGAAAAATTGTCAAGGACTCCAAAGGTAACCGCAAGGCATTCTTTAGCTATTTCAAGAATCTAAGTGGCAATGCTCAGAGTTAGTGCAGAATGGCACAAAATACACTCAACCGACCGATATCGCCAACATCTTGGTAGACAGGTTCAGCGCAAACTTCACCCCCCCCCTCACCCCCAAAAGGGCCCATAACCATACCAGAAGAATGTAGAGTCCCTGAAATCACAGACAGTCAGGTTAAAACAGCCCTCTCCAAAGCCAAAAACTCAGCATCAATGGGACCGGAGGGTGTCCCAGGCTGTGTCCTACACGAGCTCAAAGACTAACTAACCCCTCACCTAAACACACTGTTCAAACTCAGCCTCTCCACAGGCCACATACCCGTAGAGTGGTGCACAGCAACGGTTATCCCGCTCCACAAAGGTGGAGCCACAGCAGACCCTGGGAACTATCGCCCTATAAGCCTGTCTAGCTTGGTCTGCAAGGCTATGGAGCGCATCATCATGAAACTCATTAACAGAGACATTGGGAACCTCCAAACACTGGACCCTACCCAGTTTGGCTTTGTTAAGGGCAGACCATGCCTCCTAAACCTGGTGGACTTCTTTGAGACAGTTACCAAGGCTATAGACGAGGGAAAGGTGGTACACACAGCCTACCTAGACCTCGCTAAGGCCTTCAACACCATTCCCCATTCTGGTATTATAGACAAGCTCACCAGCCTGAACATAAACCCCTACGTCACAAGATGGGTTGCCAACTGGCTCACGGACAGACCCCACATGGTGAAAGTTGCGGGAGCTAGATCCGTCTCTAAACCGGTTACAAGTGGTGTTCCCCAGGGCTCAGTCCTAGGACCCCTCCTGTTCGGCATATACTTCTCAGAAGTACAGGCAAGCACAGGAGGACTATGGCTGACCAAGTTCGCAGACGACTGCAAACTAGGGGCAATAATTGACTCTCCGGCTGACACAGACATCCTCCAAAAGGGTCTCACTGACACGGATACCTGGTATCAAAACCATGGCCTCAAGCTAAATGCCAAAAAGTGCATAGTCATCCCCTCTGGAAAAAAACCCACAAACTACCACATAGGTGGTAGTCCCCTAAATACGGAAGACGTAACAAGGGATCTGGGGACCCAAGTAGATAGTAATCTCACCTTTGATAATCACATTGCCAAGGTGGTTAGAAAATCCTTCTACGTGGCCCACCTAATGACAAAAGGGTTCGCATCCAGATCAAAAGAGGTCATTGTGCCCCTCTATTCATCACTCATCAGGCCCATCTTAGAGTACAACGCCCCATTTGGGATGTACCTTACAAGACACCTGCAACAGCTGGAAAGACCACAGAAGTACCTCACCAAGAGGATCAATGGCCGCAAACAGATGCCCTATGCAGCTCGACTGAAGAAACTCCAGTTGTACTCGGTTGCATACTGCCTACTCAGAGGTGATCTCTGCCTGACATACAAGGCCATGTCCAACCCAGAATTGATGGACATGCTCCACCTAAAGAAAACCTTATCCCCTCGAGCCACAAGCTCTAGGGATCTAAACCTCACCACAACAATAAATAGAATGTGCTGGAGGGATAGATTCCTGTCCCAGAGACTTCCCATGCTTTGGAACACGATCCCAATCTACATTAGGCAGAGCTCCTCGCTAACACTCTTCAAAAGAAACCTTGACGAGTGGATGGGAAACAAAGTTTACCTCGGGGATCACTTCAGTGGCTCTGCTGGAAAGAGGCACAGGGAACTAATCTAAGGGGACGGCGAAAGCCAACACATTCTGGCTAGGCTTATAAATGCCTTCGGGCAGATAGCCTAGTACCCAGCTATGAATCTATAAGAAGAATTATGCACACCAAACAGTGACTGCTACCATATTTAAACTTCAGGCTTCAACACATGCACTTCTTAGGACGCAGCAACAATGCAGGATTTTGTGTGCCTTAAAACCGAAATTAGGCTGAAACGCCAAATTTAAATTTTACTAACCAAATCTTATATAGAATACAGATGGTTAACACAAAAAACACTGCTGACATCACTAATATAAAACAACTGTAACATCTACAACCTCCCAGTCGGGTCTAATAATGCTGAGTTAAATCTGCTGTACTGAAACACTGTATTCAAATCTACACTTAACATGCCATTTAAAATATTAAGTTTAAGAGCTCAGCTCTGTGATAACAGCATGCAGACTTTAAAAGTGTTTACAGATGGGATTGTCTGGGTTCTACATTCTTCTAAATACATCTGCTTTTAGTTTGTTTGTGGAAGAAATTGTCGAAGACAGATTGTTAAAATGGTTTATTTTCATGGCATTTCTGAATTCAGGCAAACAGGAGGACAAAGAACAGAAAAGTCAATCTACATTTAAAAATGTAACTATCTACCACTTCAAAAGAGAATCAGAATGTTTTATTTAAAATTTAACCTTATAAACTAGTATCAAAGATAATACAAAATAATCAGGGACGTGCTGAAAATCAATAATACTTTTTAAATTCTAACAATGCCTGCTTGAAAACTGGAAGCCTTAAGAAGATTTGTAATATATACTATGCACATTAAAAACAAGTCTAAATGTCAACTGCCTGATATTAGGTCATCAAACATGATTCGACAATAAACCTTAAATTTTATGAAGAACACAGTACAAGTGTGAGTAAAATCAAAGTCAGTTGAGCGGAAAAACATGCATACTTCGAAAATACACCTGTGATGGATAATATGAACACTTCCTGAACTCACCTTCCAGCTCAACCTTCTGGTCTGCCTTTTTAGAAAGCAGCAACCATATGTCTTTGTGCCCTGAAATAGCAACTGGGATCTGGAATTATTAGCTCACCTTACTTTGGACGATCACTTAACCAAATTTACAAACATTGTTACAAATAAATGTTAGCATCAACCCAAAAGATATGGGTAATGTGATATGTGATGCATTCTGCAAACAAGGAATCAACTGTGTTCCGGCCCACAAACCCTTGTAGATATATTCTAATTTTTTTTTTTGGGGGGGGGGCAGGGCTACCTTAGGACAAGGATAAGTACTCTTCCCAGTGGAGAAAAAAACTACTCCAATGACCCTGAAGTACCATAATCTTGGTGTCACACAGAGGTGGGACGTACACTGGGAGCAGGACTAACTTTTTATCTGTGTCCTATCTTCAGTGCATCCTACCAGGAAACACTGGATTCTGCAACAGATACAGTGGACACTGCAAGTACTTCCCCACCCTTCCTTGTACCATGACAATGTGCACGTCAGATTACTTTTTCCCATCACAAATGTTTCTCCTTCTCCAAAATTCAACCCCTCAAGCACTACACAAGTAGTTCCCACGTTACAATGTATCTTAAGGACAAACGCAAAAACCTCTGTAGATGTCATCCTGGAGTTTACATCCAATGTAACAAGTTTAAGCCAGGAATGTTGTTGGAGACATCCAACACTATTACAGAATGTGGTAAGAAATTCCAAACCTGAGTATACCAGATAGAAAAAAAAGTTTCTCTTGAGTGGTGTTAAAGGGTGCTTGTGGAAATATACTATTATTTCTGATGGACACATTGCTGCTCCTGAACAAAAAACTCACACTTCTACTGTGTTTTCATTTATTCTCTATAGATTTTTAATGCAGCTAACACTATAAATACACAACAACTACAACATACAACATGCTACAGAATTCAGTAATGCAATGAATTCAGTAATTCACTGGCTGTATGAAAAGTGTCTTGTATAACAACATATTTTCTGATAATTCATATTCACATCTGCACCAAATTTCACAGCATCATCAGTTAACCACCCCTAAAATATTAATTTGGTCAGACACTGGCAAAATTTGACTTCTGATGGAATATGGATGCGCCCTGTTAGGTGTGACAAAGAGTAAAACTGCACCTTTCTTAATATTAAAACATGCACTGCACCTCAGAGATCAGGTGGCAGTTAGCACAGAAGACTAAAAGCTCTGAGCTGTTAATGAGCTGCTTCTGAAGTGCCTAGGGTACAGGGTTTGATTCCTTCCACTTTAATTTGTTTTCTGTACGTCTCTCAGCAAGTCATTTAATCAGTGTGTGTACCCAGAACACCACTGAAAATGGTCAGTTATGGCCACTGGGCTTACCACGTCAACAATTAAAGTACACATTGCCCTAGAACCTTTGTTAGTCACTCAACGTGGGTTACAACTGAAGCTACATTTGTATTGTCATCAAATTTCGCAATTCATAAAACTTCCCTTTTAGGGAGATGCAGCTATAAAAAATTTCAAAAGACAAGGTCCAGATACAGAACCCTCTAGACTGCCTTTATTACTAACAGTCCTGGATAAAAACTTGTTTGTTTACCCTGATTCTACTTTTAAAGTTGTGAATCCAGTTAGAAATCCAAGGATAACTGTAGAGCTGACCTCCATGGATATGCATTGCTCCTCACAGATCAGGTAAAAAGTAAGTCAAAGATATCCTGCAGTCTTAAGCTTTAAACACTAGCAATTCATCTCATAAAAGGAGTACAGTGTAACTGCTTCCCCAGTATTACAAGACATAAACTCTTGGCTCGCTCCTTCTATACATTCAACTACCTACTTTCCAATTAATTACTGCTCTCATGATTAACACCTTCGCATTCAATTTAACTATAAATGACTACAACAGATCTCTTATGGTACACTTTATACTGCCTGCTACTGTATTCATTATATTCTACTGCACAAACTATGTTGATAGCTCCTTACATTACCCTCTCATTCATGAATTGCTTGACCGTACATTCATTTGTTATAAATGAATGTGCTATCTTTTCCTGTTACACTTGGTTACGTTATAGTCTCCCCAGGCTGACCCTGAAACATGTCCTCTTGGGTCAATGCTCTAATCTGATTAACAACTTTGAATAAGCATGTAAATGACATAGACCAATGCAAGATCAAGATAGATCCAAGTCTGAAAAGTTGGTCAAACTCATGTGACCTCTGAAAGACTACTACCAAGACAAGAAAGTCAAAATAAGAACCAATGTTGGTCAGACTCTACCATTAATTGAAATGACTGTGTCATTAGCACTTACTGGTATTACTCAAACTAAACGGCCTGCAATGTTCGGCTCTACTTAGGTCAACACTTTTGGGAATAGTCACAACTGTAGCCACTTTGTACAAGTCTGGAAAACAGTTATTTCACTGATATTCTGCAGTCTCTCTATATGCCACTGTGAAACTTCAAATTATGTTCCTTCAGAAAGTGATTTATTGACCACTTATTCTACTGTAACAAGCTCTATCAGAATGAGCTTCTTTTTGAAGGACAGTGGGCAGAACACAGACTTGACTGTAAGAAAACTCTACATTTAGAGGTCAGAGACCATGCATGTATGACAGGCAGAGATGCAGCCAAGACTTTCAACAGCCTTCATTTTCATTTGTTAACAGGGACAGTCCAACTGGCACAAGCATATTTTCCATGAAAGTCTGGGGAGAAAAGCTTCCAAGTTCCATTAGGTACTTAGATTTATGCAGATATACACGAAGTGCGATCAGCAGCTCAGAGTACAGTCAGCTTAAGCTTCTTATTCTGTTAAATTCTGAACCTCTTATGCACACTGAATAGTTATGAAATGAAAAGATGGGTCTTGAGAATAAAGTGTCTGTCTGTCTGTCATGTGTGGAGATTTACATGTTCAGACAAATTTCATATTTAACAATGCTGGTCCACTGCACAGAAGGTTTGACTAGTGGTCTGGGTGCAGAAAGAGTTGGCCCGCGAGACAGGAACTGAATACCTGATGTCAGCTGACTCATTTTCTTGAGAGGATGTCATTCCTATCTGCAGCCCTGGTGACTGCAGCAGAAGATGTGGTATTTGGCCAGAAGCAGAGGACCGAACCACACAACTCCTGCCAAGCAGCAGTGTGGAAGCAAATGACTCCGAGGCCTGAAATGGCACACATTCCCTTAGGCTGCTGCAGGGAGGGGATAGATACCAATACAGACACCAGGGAAGTGCTCTATTGTGATGCTACATGCAGAATATCCTAGTGAGCTTGAGTACACAGGTCTTTACTTCATGGAATTGGCTCCTATCCAGGAAGATAATCTAGGCACTTTGGCCTGGGAGAAAAGGTGTTCCAGGAGATAGTTGATGGACATCACCACACATACAAGAATGTAATGGAATTTTGATAAGTGATTTTAAACCTGTCAGAGCGAGAAATTGTGTGTGTGTGTGTGGATGGAAGCAAATTCCCAGACTTAGAGAAGTGAAAACTGACAGTAATATACATCCTCACGTTATCAGAGTGACTTCTATATTACAACATTGGTAGACTAAGACTTTTTTTTTGGGGGGGGGGGTAGATTTAGATTAACAGAAGCTACGTCAGCTGAAGTTAAGTTACTTGCATACCACTGACAGGTGGAATGATGTCACTAATCATTAGTCAGAATCTGTTAAACTGTCTAATTGGAATATAATGATATCATGTACTTAGCATACCTGTTATAACTGCTGCAACCTTGCATACAGGTCAGTCTTTTTTTTTTTCAATTTTGCCTTCACAGGCATCTATAAATCTCATGCTATACATCAAACATGGAAACAAAACTGAAGATGAAAATGTACACACAAGACTACATATTATTACTTATTTTAGCTCTGTACACTGAACCAAGAATATTGTGGGTCTCTGCTACACTACTATACGGTTAGTAAAGTGTAAACAAACATCTACAACAGCAGCAAGACAGTTCAAGTTATTTAAATACCTTATGATTTCATGCCGTCATATGCTAGTATAATGTGTCCTCTGCAATTCCTGCAAATGTGAGATTATTCAGTACAGTGATTTAAAAAACTCAAAACTTTATAAAGTTAACATTATTAACTCATCATATTCTAAATTGCAAGACATCTTCACATACATTAACAGTGAAAAAACTGTACCAACAGTTGCAGTTGTCATCACTGTGCATTACACATAAATATTTTTTACAATTTTCATTCACTCCATGTTACATAAATTGCTCAATTCCTGCATTCCTTATACCACACGCCTCATCCTGAAAGTTAATCTGCATATACTGTTCACACAAATTCCACTTATTCTTTTGATTTGCTCCTTTTTCTAAAGCTTTCATCTCCATTATAACATTCAACCCATTTGTTTTTTTTGTTTTTTTTTTTTAGTATGGCGACTAATAGCATTACACTTAGTAAAACCTTACTATGTCAAGGCAAGGCAAGTCATTTCCTTAGTTACTATCATTTGTTTCCTCAACACGTTTGCAAAACTACTCTGTAGAGGATTTTTAAAATCCACCAACTCATTAAATCCCCCCAAAATATACACCCTATTTCCTTTTGCGCTCCCACTGCATCTTGTAACATTTGCTATACACCCAAGGAAACAGTGGCACACAGGGATAAAGCCCTTACTATGCCTGCACAACAGGTGTTCTCCTATCAGTGCGGGCACTAGATGCATGATGGGAATGACAGACCAAGATAGCCCATCTTGGGGGGAGGGAGGCAGCCTAGGCTCGTTGCAGCAGCAGTGTTACGATGTTGGTGAGCTCTGTGTAAGAGGTATACCGCTTGGTAGTGAGGCTGCTCGTGAGCGGAAGCGAGGATGCACCTCCTGAAGACAGCAGTGATGGTGTTCGCAAGGTTGTCGCAAGATGATAGTGGTTAGGGCACTGTCTCGGGGATCAGTCTGACACTGTACCAGCAACCTTGGCTCAGGAAGTAGGTTAGACAGAGCCCAGGTAAGCTAGGGCAGATCCAGAGCCCAGGTAAGCTAGGGCAGATCCAGAGCCCAGGTAAGCTAGGGCAGATCCAGAGCCCAGGTAAGCTAGGGCAGATCCAGTAGAGCTGGTAAAGAAGGAGAAGACCTGGTGACAGCCAAGGATCACCTGCATGGAGAGAAAAAAAGAATGAAGCCCAACCTTCAAGTGAACTCAACGAGGAACTGTACTTTTTTTTTTAAAGCTGCTTCTCTAGCAAGTTTTAACTTTTCTCTCCTTATCTGTCTGATATACGCATGTTTCTTTATATGTGCAAGGTTATTGTTTTTTCTTTATTAATACTTTCTACTCTATTTTTTCAGCCACGTGCAAAGACAATGCCTTAAACTGTCTAGTCAAGGCAGCTGTACTAAACATTAAACTGTTCACTTTTTGTGTGAGTGTTTGCGTGTTACGGTCAGACTCTAGTTAGAAAAGTTTCAGAGTATCGAAATGCTTACGGTTTATTTGTGTAAGAGAAGCACCGTTACTCACAGACTTTAAGGAAGAAGTAGCATCCATGAAGCAACACACATTAAAACAAAGATTCTACAACATTTTTCATCAAAATAAAGCACATTTCTAAAGCTGGGCATTTTTTTCTCAGAAAAGCAACCAAGAAATTGTTTCTCAGTAATAAGACTAAGTTTGACAACATGCCCATTCTGTTTACATTGAAAGCTCTCGAGGTTTCTGCAAGCTACCTGCACTGGCTTAAAGCCAGCAACAGCCTTCACAGAAAGGAAACTACTGTTGTCTTGACCACTGTAACCCAGCTGAACATGTCATAATTTACTGTTACACTGACCTCTCTTGCCACCATGTCCAAAGTCTTCAACGCTTTACTAAGTGGATAACACGGAATGAAGCTGCGGTCTGAGGGATCTGTGCTCAACTTAAAACATTTAAGTAATACGTCAGTGTTTTATAAAGGGCATCTGACATCTCTGCAACAGAGGCAGCTGAATAGGAGGGAGCGCTTCTAAGCCCCAAGTCTTGCAAACATTTCACCAGTTCTCACATAGTCCACCTAGAAACTCCACTATCATAACTCCAGTAACTCATCACTACAAACAAAGTAATCTAGTTGTAAGTGATCACAACTTCTTTATTCGATTCTAAAGTATGGAAATCCCTTCCAAGATAACTTAAAAGACAGCAAGTGTTACGCATCTTTTAAGACCGACCTGAAAAGACACTTCTAAAATGCAGCTACTTGGAAATGACATCAAGGTACGAGACCGCCAGGTACGAAACCCATTCCCTAACCACACGAAAAAGCAAACACACAGCTTTGAAAAGGACACCTCTGCTTGGAACACAGTAGAATAGAAAGTACAGTTTTGTACCTACCATAAATGTAGATGTCCGAACTGGATAGCATCTGCAGTCATAACAACTGGGTTGTCCTGTCGTCAGGCAGCCCTTCAGTCGGCCGGATTCCAAAGTCCGTCCCGCTCGCTGATGTCGATCTCTGTTGGTTCGGTATAAAGGCATCAGACGCCATTTTCCTCAGTGTTTCTTGCCCCAGATGCCAGTAGCCCTCTTGGAGGCTAAAATTTGGATAGATGCCAATGTTTCCAAAAGATAGAGGTAAACACAAAATAAGCATGTATGTACATATATACAAACAAATACACCATAAAGACTCCCCACCAGCTAGCTATTAGGAGGGTAAACACCCTAGGAGTACCACAGAGGAGAAGGAGGTGACTGCAGATGCTATCCAGTTCGGACATCTACATTTATGGTAGGTACAAAACTGTACTATGTCCTTCATGGATGCATCTGCAGTCATAACAACTGGGTAGAATACCATAGCCAACTAGGCGAGGAGGATAAAACTAGATTATGGTGTGTTTAGGATCCCTTGCAGTACAGCAGTGGCAAACCCTGCTCGGGATCTGGAATAAAGAGGCAAATTATAATGCTTGGCAAATGTATGCACGGAGGTCCAAGTAGAAGAAGGCTGTGGTAGTGGCTGTTGCCCTTGTAGAATGAGGTCTTATGTTCTGTGGAATTGGTTTTCCATGGAAGGAGTAACAGAATCGTATGCAATTTCCTATCCATTTGGAGATTGTCTGTTTGGAAATAGCTTTTCCTTCCCTTCCTGTTGCATAGGCTACAAAAGTTGGTCAGTCTTTCTGCTACTTTTGTTCTGTCTGTCTATGTACATCCAAGGTATGCAGTATTCTTTCCCTCTGTTTTGTGGGTTGGGAAAGAAGGTAGGTAGGTGGATTGCCTGGTTTAAAGACACTCTGGATACTACCTTAGGCATAAATGTAGGATTAGTCCTCATGGACACTCTATCTTGGTGGAAGATTAGGAAGGGTTGGACTGCCATTAAGGCCTGTAGTTCTGAAACCCTCCTTGCTGAAGTAATTGCCAGTAGGAAAGCAGTTTTCCATGACAGGTGTTGTAGGTCTGCTGTTGCTGCTGGTTCAAAGGGTGATAGTGTCAACTTTTCCAGCACAAAGTTTAAGTCCCAAGCTGGTAATGGTGGTTTCCTTGGAGGTTTTACATTCTTGATTCCTCTGAGGAACTGCCTGAGCAATATTCTGCTGAAATAGCTGATGCATGTATCTTGATGGAGGAGTAGGACAGGCCTGAATGAAGAAGTTCGCCAGATACTCCAGAATGTTAGGCATATCTATGTTTGACACATCTTTTCCTCTTTCAGTACTCCAAATGACAAACCTTTTCCATTTTCCAGCATAGTTCCTTCTTGTTGAAGGTCTCAAGAATAATGTCTTTAACTCTTTGTGAAAGTTCTGGATTAGCTGCTGCTATGTGATGTTCCATGCAGTCAGTTGCAACGCTTTTAGGTTTGGATGTATGATGCTGTAGTTGTTCTGGGTTAACATCAAAGGCATCAGGGTCAGCAGGGTACCAGTGTTGTCTTGGCCAGTTTGGAGCTATCAGGATTATCCTTGGACGTTCTTCCTTGATTTTTAGTAATACTTTGTGTATCAAGGAAGAGGTGGGAATGCATATGCTGTTAGGCCTTTCCAGCTGAAGGAGAGCGAATCCACTTTCCATGCTAGTGGGTGGAATGTCCTTGTGCAAAATTTTTGAGCTGGTGATTGAGAGGTGATAATAGATCTATCTGAGGCATTATTTCTTTGAGATGGTCCTGAAGATGTCATATGTCTGCTAGAGTATTTTCTTTTCGTACAAATATTGCCTGTAACTGGATGTTGTAGCTGAGTGCCAGGTTCCACAGCTCCAAAGTCATTCTGCATAGGGGTGCCTCCCTGTTTGTTGATGTACCACATGACTGTGGTGTTGTCTGTCCTTATCATCAACTGGCCTTCTTTGAGAAATGGTCTGAACTTTTGGATTGCCAGTTTTACTGCCAGCATTTCTTTTAGGTTGATGTGCAGGTGAAGTTGATCCTGTGTCCACAATCCTTATTTGTCCAGCATGTGGGCCCCCATCCTAGCTGTTGTGATGGTCTGAAAGGGTAGCCCTGGGTTTGACTGGCATGCCTGAGCCCACCATAGGAACTCCTGTTTTAAGCATGGAATTAGTGGGATTTCTGTTTCTAGGCTGTGTCTGTGTTGGGACCATAAATTCTTTAGGTACCACTGTAGTTTTCTCATATGCAGTCTGGCAAGTGGGACCAAGATTATGCATGATGCCATGAAGCCCAAGGCCTGCAGTACTTTTCTTGCTGTTAACTTGTTCAGTTTTGTTAGTGCCAAGAAGTAAAGAGGGAGTTCTTTTGTTTTTCTGTAGTTAGGAATGCCATTTGTTTTACTGTGTCCAATTAAGAATGTCCTTGTTTGGGATGGTATCAGCCTTGACTTTTGTAAATTGACTGTGTATCCCAGTGCTTGTAGCAAGTAAATGACCCTTTGTAAATCTGTTGTCAGCTTGCTTTTGTTGTCCCCTTGTAGCAGGCAGTCGTCCAGGTATGGGTAAATTTGAATTCTGTAGTCTGCAATGGGCGATTACTGATGCCAGGCATTTTGTGAATACTCTGGGTGCAGTAGATAAGCCAAAGGGCAATGCTGAGAATTGATAGTGCTCTGATCCTGCAAGAAATCTGAGGTATCTTCTGCAGATTGGTCTGCAGGTATGCCTCCTTGAGATCTAGAGTTACCAGCCAACACTCCTTGCCCAGCATAAGAAGTTGCTGTAGGGTCAGCATTTTGAACTTTGGGACAATGATGTATGTATTTAAGGTGGACATTGGTCTCCAACTTTTTCCTTTCTTGGAACTAGGAATAGTCTGGAGTAGAACCCTTTCCTTGCTCTGATGTTGGCACTCTTTCCACAGCTCTCATGTTTACTAACTGTATTATCTGTTGTAGAGCCTCTGTTTTTGATTTGGAGGTAGATTTGGCATTCCTCTTGACTGGTAAAGTGTGGAAGTGGAACCGTAACCTTGATCTATGGTTTGTAAAATCCACTTGTCTTTTGTTATATAGTGCCAGTTCTTTGAAAATAAGGTTAACTTTCAGAGGAGCTGCTATTTGTTCCCTGGTGTCACTGTGGCTGTGTTGATGTAGTGGCAGTGGTTGTATCTGTGCCTCTGTTGTTACGCACCTCCTCTGGATTGGTTTCTGCCTTATTCCTGCCCCTTTGAGATCTTGTGGAGTCAGGAAAGGACCAATTTGGCAGGCCAGTTCCTGCTAAACCTTGGGGTTGAACCTGCAAGAAATCTTTAACCGCTTGAACAGATTTTGCCTTTTCTTCCATTTTCTTCATAACCTGCTGGGCAGGTGTACCAAACAAACTTGTCTTATCCATAGGAGCATCTAGCAACTTTGCTTTTACATGATCCGTAAAGCTTGCTCCTTTAGCCATGCATGCCTTCTTATCACTGTGCCAGTCATGGCTGATCTAAATGAAGCCTCCAGTGCATCATAGCCACATTTTAAGGAATGGTTACTAACCTGTTGTATGTTATTTACCATTTCTAATACATATTTCTTATCAAGAGATTCATCAGTGGTTAGCTTTTTAGTTAACTGATCAAGCATAAACTCTTGGTATTGTATCATGTGAAATTGACAGTTTAAGGCTCTAGCTGAGAGAGTAGCTGAAGTGTAGACCTTTTGCCCCATCTGTCTAATGACCTTGCTTCCCTTTCAGAAGGAATAGGGTTTTTAGCTATGGTCGGCTACTGCCTTGGGACCCTGGGATATCTGCAAGTGGGGCCTTGTAAAGGTGGTGATGAGTGTCTGGCACCCTGTAAAATCTGTCTGGTTTGGCAGGGGCTGGAGGTAAAGAATCTGGTGCGGAGCAGACATCATTGAAAGCATCATCCACCACCGAGAGAACAGGAGGTATAGCTAAGGGCCTGTGCTGTGGAAGGTGCAGAAAGGTCCTAAGTCTTTTCTGGAGTCTGAAAAATCCTGTTGCTGCCATTGGAACTGCTCTCATGGCATGTAAGGTTTCCCAAAGGAGAATTCTTCTGGTGGGGAAGCAGCTGGAATGGATTCTTCAGCATCAGAGTCTTCAAAATTGGAGAAAGGAGCCTCTGTCTGGTCAGTTATGTCTGATTCATCTGCAGAATCATCAGATGACACTGGCTCAGGGGCTCTGCCCTAGGTCTCTTCTCTGGGGCTGAGAGGCCCTGTCTGGGTGAGATTGAGATCCTCTAATTAATGAAATTAAATCTTCTGCCAGAGTAAGCATTTGAGAACTAGAGGGCCTAGTTGTAGGGGTTTAACAGGCACTGTTTTAGTAGTCTTGGCTGCTTTATTAATGGACATGGCTGCTGGAGGCCTAGCAGCACCACGTGCTGGGGTAGAGACATCCAAGGGAATGGTGTCTGATAAGTCAGTGGCAACCACCGTAGTGGTAAAATTTCTGAGGCCGATTCAAGAGTGGTAGCAGGGGCCTCAGTTGTAGAGATAGATTCAGCTGTACTTTGATCAGTTTTTTGCTTAACCATGGTTTTCGCCGAACCGCTGACCCGCAGTGTCGGTCTTTATCTTTCTTTTGGCAGAATGGGAAGTCGGAGGATCCAAAATCAGAACCGAAAAACTGTTCATTGAAAGAAGCACAGGCCGAACAGGCTGCTGGCTGGGCCTAAACAAGGCAGACAATAAGAGTGGAAATCTTTATGAGGTATTTGTTTCCCACAGGTTAAACAATTATTAACTTTTTCTGACATCGGCTGAGGCAAGAAAGAGAGCTTTAGAAGTCTTCGGTTATTCGGTAGAAGTAATCTCAGGATCCGACCGACCGGCACTTCAGCTTCTGCTCTGCTGCGCCACGCAAGCAAGAAGACTGAAGAAATGGCGCGGGCTGATGCCTTTACACCAAGACCAACAGAGATGCCGGGTGAAGCGCGACATCATCAAGAAGCCGGGTCCGGTTTGGAATCGGCCGACTGAAGGCAGTTGTTATGACTGCAGATGCATCCATGAAGGACATCATATTACTTAAAATCAGAAATGTGTATGTGTGTATATATACATGACTGGGTTCTATCAAAATACAAGATTTCTGCTAACCATGTTGCAAAGCTGCGCAACTCAAAAGTTTTTCTTTATACAAACACTAACATAATTGCCGCAAGGCTTTACATATACAATGCGTTAATTTTGCATCTCTATAGTTGTGACATTAAATTCCTGAGTCAGTAAAACCTGAGCAACATTGATTAGTTGCCCAATATGTAAGAGCATTGTATAAATCCCAGTAGACCATTTTTGAGACTGCCCAGGAGTACAAACTCAAGTATAATAAACAAAATCAAACACTTACATTAGACAATAAGATTCTACACATTGGACAAATCTATACATTACACAAGGAAAGGAACGCTCTTATTTTTTCAGCATTTTTAAGGATTAAAAGTCTCATTTTAGTATGCAAATAATCAAACTTTTTCTTTATCAACTGACTGTACAGTGTTCATTTGAGGTAGACTCAAGACATTTTGAAAGACAGGGGATGACTAATCCCTTGTTAGGTAGATCGGTGGTACAACACAGTGAGGCGATCCGCAAATATTTTAGTTGCACGGACAAAGGACAAAGCTCAAAGAGCAGCTGCAATTCCGCTGATGAAATCTGAACCCCCTCCTTTAAACTTCTTACTAATTATGAATTACTTAACAGATTATTTCCTGACATACTGCTTCTTCATCCTAATTTGTGTTTCTGGTGCACAGCTTTTGAAGAAGGCAATAATTATCTAACATGGACAACTGTCAACATTGACGTGACAAAAAAAAAAAAAATTAAGTGGTCAACTGAAAACTTAGTAATTCTAATTATTTTTACAACATTTTGATATCCTCCGCATTTCCTTCTTGCGGTCTTCTCATCTCTTACAGTGAGCAGATACAAACTCATAACTGTAAATAAAAGAATGCCATCTTAGCTGACTTTTGTACAAACTATTACTGATAAGAGGAGACGGCTATCAAGACACGAAACGAAACTTTAAGAAAGTCTTGTGCTCAGCTTGTATTCATTTTTTTTTCTCCTGGTAAACGACACTTTTTGTTCTTCTACGGAGATACCTTACGCTTTTAACACCAGTCATCACAGAAATAACCCATACCTCCCACAGAGGTACACAGCAAAATAACTGAAGCCTTACCCCAGTACAACTGGGTATACAGACCCTGTGAAACGAAGTCTTTGCATTACTTATAGATACAAGTTACTTAATTACAAAATGCTGTCGTTTTTACTGCATGCCTACTCTGGAGAAAGAATGCCCACCACTTGTACTGGTTTGGCACTTACAATATATCAGCACTTACTGAGACCTGGTGGTAGCAACATAACAATTAAAAGGCATATTCTTTAACCTACATGTGAAAAGTGAACAACTACAGTGTCTCAAAGTGCTTGGTTACTACACATTGCAAATATTCCCTTTTCCTCCAAAAATGAAATGACCTCTAAATTACTTATGATAAACAACCCTTTGCCTCCTATTTATAACAATTTTTTGACTAATAAGACAGTATTATGGCACCATAATTACTTCCACCTTCCATGTAATCAGTCCACACAGCACACTGTTACAGTTCAACACACAACACATCATAGTCTGCTGATACACATACATTAAATAACGGAAAAAGTACAGTTGTGTACACTTACCATAAATGTAGATGTTAGAGTGTATTCACGGCTGCAGTCATCACACTTGGGTTATCCTGCCAGGGGTAGCCCTCAGTTGGCCTGAATACCAGAGGATTAGTACTTCTGCGTCGGTTGTTGTCGCTCCAGGACTGACATCAGGTTGTCAGTGGTATAAAATTAGGCAGCCAACGCCATTACATCAGTTTTTCTTGCCCCAAATGTCAGGAGCCCCCAAACAGGAAGCTAGGTTATGGTGGAAGAATACCACCAGTAGAAAGTAAATACCAAAATTTCCCTGTAAGGAGCAAGGACGTGGGAGAGAGAGAGAGAGAGAGAGAGAGAGAAAAACGAGGGGGATGGAGGATGGGAAACTAGGACTGCAACAGTGACTACAGTCGAACATCTACATTTATGGTAAGTGTACACAACTGTACTATATTCTTCGTGTTTCACTGTTGCAGTCATCACACTTAGGTTGATTCCCAAAGCTGAAGAAAAGGGTGGAGGCAGTCAAGAAGACTGGGGGCTGGCTAGGATGCCCTGCAAGACTGCGGTTGCAAAGCCTGCCCTGGATTTGGAGAAGATAGACAGGTGGTAATGCTTGGTGAAGGTATGAACAGAACTCCATGTTGCAGCCTCCAGGATGTCCCTGGTAGGGACCCCTCTGAGAAAAGCTGCAGAGGTGGAGGTTGCCCTGGTGGAATGCGTTCTGACCACCCTAGGGGGTGGGTTCCTGTGGCGTTTGCAGCAGAAATGGATGCCGTGTGCTATCCATTTGGAGATTTGTTTGGATATGGCCTTGCCCTCTGCCCCTGCTGCAAAGCTGACTAGCAAATGGCCAGTTTTCCTAAAAGATTTAGTCCTATCCAGGTAGAATCTGAGCCGTCTGTGCCCATCTAGAGAATGTAAAATCCTTTCCCCCTTGTTTTGTGGGTTAGGGAAAAAGGTGGGCAAATGAATTGATTGGTTGATAGCCACACTGGACACCACTTTAGGCAAAAAAGTTAGGTTAGTCCTGAGGGAGACCCTGTCAGCATGGAAAATGATGAAGGGGTCTACAGCCATGACAGCTTGTAGCTCTAAAATTCTTCTCGCTGAAGTGATGACGAGAAGCAAGGCTGTTTTCTAAGAGAGAATTTTAACTCTGCTGAAGCTGCAGGTTCAAAGGGGGGTAGTCTGAGCTTTACCAACACAAAAGTTAAGGTCTCAAGCTGGGTTAGGAGCTCTTCTGGGTGGCCTTAAATTGTTAGCCCCTCTTAGGAACTGTTTGATGACAGGGTGAGAGAAGACAGGTGGCTCTGTGCTGTAAAGAGCAGAGATGGCAGAGACATGAATTTTAATAGAATAGGAGGAAAGGCCCCTGTGTAGTAGGTCTGCTAGGTAATCTAGGATGAGTGGTAGGGAGGGCTGTGCTGTCTCAGCTCCTTTAGCCTGGATCCAGGTACAATACCTTTTCCATTTCTCAGCATAGGATTTTCAAGTACTGGGGCATCTGGCCTCGTGTAGGATATCCAGCATTTGTTTGCTTAGGCTGGCAGCTGGAGGAGAGGTCAGGGAATAAGCCAGGCAGCCAGGTTCAAGGTCTGTAATTGTGGAAGGATGAATTCTTCATTTTCTTGGGTCAGGAGTGTTGGGATCTGAGGTAGGTGACAGGGTTGACAGGCTGCGCAGCAGTGGGTACCAGTGTTGGTGTGGCCAGTCTAGGGCAATCAAGATTGCCCTTGGTTTATCCTCACCTATTTTGAGCAGTACCCTTGAAATTAGTGGGTTCCCGGGTGCAGAATTTGCTGAACTGGTAATTGTTGTGGGAGGCAAACAGGTTCACCTTCAGGGTGCCCCATTTCTGGGTTGCAAGGATGAAGGTTCTGTGGTCTAGCTGCCAGTCATGTGGGTCTAGCAGGTTTCTGCTTAAGTTGTCTGCCAGTGAATTTTGGGAGCCTGGCAGGAATTGTGCTAGCAGGTGTAGTTGCATGGCTGAGGCTGTGTGCCAAAGGGTCAAGGCGAGCCTGCAGAGAGGATAAGGGTGAGTTCCTCACTGCTTATTGATATATCGCATCACTGTGGTGTTGTCAGTTTAGATCACTAGAGGCCCCTGGGAGAGTAGGGGTCTGAAAGCGGTCAGAGAGTGCTGAACAGCTAGCAACTCTTTTTGGTTGATGTGCAGATTATTTGATTTGGGCTCCAATGGCCCTGAATGCACCTGCCATCCAGGTGAGCACCCCATGCATAATCTGATGCATCTGTGGTTAGGGTCTGGGTGGCGTGGGGTTGTGACAAGGGAAGACCCTTGTTGTGGTTGCAAGCTGCTGCCCACCAAAGAAAATCTTTCCTTAGACAGGGTATTATAGGTATGACAATTTCCAGGTCCTGAGAGTGTTGACACCAAAGGCTTTTTAGGTACCATTGTAGTTTCCTCATATGCAGTCTGGCATATGGAATGAGTAGAACACAGGATGCCATGAACCCTACAGCTTGCAGGAGTTTCCTTACGGATAACTGGGTTCTGGTGGCTAGTTGAGAGAAGTAGCCTGTCAGGTAGGCTTGTTTTTCTGGAGTAAGGAATGCCACCTGGGAGGCTGTGTCCAGGCTTGCTCCCAGGAATACAATTTTTTTGAGTGGGGACTAGTTTGGATTTGTTTTTGTTTACAGTATACCCCAGGGAGGTCAGTAGGTCCTTTACAAAGGACAGGTTTTCCTGACTATCTGCCTGAATCAGGCAGTCGTCTAAGTAGGGATAAAAGCAATGGCTGGAGCTCAGCATTTCGTGAAAACTCTGGGAGCAGTGGATAAGCAAAAGGGAAGCGCAGAGAACTGAAAGTGCATAGATCCTGCCCTGAAACGTAGATATTTCCTGCAAGAATCCCTGATTGGGATGTGTAGATAGGCCTCTAGGGTGGCTAACCAAGCATCCTTGGAAAGCATAGGAAGAAGTTGCTGGAGGGTGAACATTTTGAATTGTGGTATCACCAGGAAGGTGTTTAGACTTGATAGATCAAAGATTGGGCACCAGGTGCCCTCTTTTCTGGGTACCAGGAAAAGTCTGGAATAGAAACCTTGGCCTATCTGGTCTACTGGAACAGGCTGTATTGCCCTCATGGAGAGCAGGGAATGGACTTGTTTTTTGGCCTCTGCCCACTGGTTTGGAGGAAGATCTGGGAACCCTTTAGGGGTTGGCAGAGTGTGGAAATAAAATTTGTATCCCTGGGACACTATGTTGAGAACCCATCAGTCGTTGATAATAGAGGCCCAATTTTTTGCATGGGAGGAAATTTTTCCTCCTAGGGGCGAAAGCAGGTGGGCAGAGGTAAAGGGTGGAGGTTAAAGTTATTGTGAGTTCTTTCCATAAGGGGGTGGCTTAGCACTCCCTGTTTTTGAAGTGGAGGAACGCCATTGCTTAGATCTCTGCAATCCCTGGGACTGCTGTCTGGGGGGTCTGCTTCCCCTAGGTCTCGTCTGAGCTGGCCTGGAGGGGGCCGGAAAGGACCAGTGCTTGGAAGGGCAATGCCTACTGAACCTCGGAGGCTGGACCTGTAATAAGTCTTTAACTGTCTGCATAGATTTAGCTTTTTCTTCCATCTTTTTTAAGATCTCTTCTGCCTTGGTGCCAAACAAATGGTCTTTGTTTAATGGTGCATCCAATAGCTTTGATTTGACATAGTCTGGCAAGGTCTGTCCCTTAAGCCAAGCATGCCTTCTAAATACAGAACCTGTGACTGCTGCCCTGCAGGATACTTCTAGGTCATCAAAACCACATTGCAAAGTGTGTTTAGTAATTTGACTTGCAGAATGCATTAGCTCCTGTATTTCTTTATTTTCTGCACAAGCAGGAATGGCAGATATGTTTTGCTTGAGGAGTTCCATGGTACGCTGCTGGTATTTCAGCATGTGGAACTGACACTTTAGTGTTCTAACTGCAAGAGTTGCAGAAGTGTATACTTTTTTACCCCATCTGTCTAAAGCTCGGAATCCCTGTTTGAGGGGGTGGGATTCTTAGCTGTGGTTGCTTTTATTCCTTTAGTTCCTTAAGAAATAACCTCTGGGTCAGCAGCAGGATTTTTGAAAAGAAATTTGTGACAGTCAGGGACTCTAATACCTGTCAGGTTTCCTGGGAGCAGGAGGAAGGGTGTCAGGAGTCAAACTGGATTCCAGAAAGACATCATCCACAACATCCAAGACAGGAGGAATAGCTAAAGGTCTGTGCTGTCGTAAGTCTAAGAATTCCCTGAGTCTTTTCGGACTGAATATAGTCCTGACATTCCCATTGGAAATGCTCCCATAAAGTATGTAGGGTTTCACCAAATGAAAAATCCTCTGGAGGAGAAGCAGAAGGAATGGATTCCTCTGCATCTGAATCCTCATAAGCAGATAGGGGTTGCATGTCTTCACATTCAGAAACCTCAGAGTCATCGGACTCCTGGTCAGATAAAACTGCTGGGGACACGTCTCTTTCTTTTGGAAGGGGTAGGATGGCTTCCCCTAATAAGCATGATAAGGACTTCCCCCCATTTTAAGCATTTGAGATTGAGGCATGGAAGTAGGTGTCTGAGCTTGGGCCATCGGTGTTTTAGGAGTAGTTCGTACTCTGGGTCTTATTCGGTAGTTTTAGAAAGAAATAAAGAAACAAAAGAAGTCGTTGGTTTGTGTCGAGATCAGTACTGCAAAAAAGTTCCTCAGAAGCCGGTGCCTGCTCAGCGGCTCCAGACCCATCCAAGGTAGAGACATCCACAGTCCTTAGTCAAAGAAGAGTCTTGCGGCATACCTGACTCCAAATGGGTCTCGGTAGCAGCCTGCGAATCTACAGAAGCGAACATCAGGGGCTGCGAAAGCTCCTCACTGAGGACCGGCGAACTGGCAACTAGCTTAACAGAAGTGTCGTTGACAGTTTTGGACCTGTGCGGTCTGTCTCTGTGTTTATCCTTACGTTTTTTCGGAAGATCGGTAGTTGGATGGCTTACCGAAGCCATTTCTGAATACAGAGATCGACAGTGAAAATATTTAGCTACTATAAGGGCCCGACAATGTATAGTTCTGGCGTTGAACAAAGCAGAAAATTGACAGCGAGGGACATCGTGGTCTGGGCCTAAACAGGTGACGCAGTAAGAATGGAAGTTTCGTTGTGGTATTTGCTTTCCACAGGCGAAACAATTGTTAACTTTTTCTGACATCAGTTAGAGCAAGAAAAAAGGATCCCCAACGGGGTACTTAGCTTTAGAAGACTTCAACTTGAATTCAGAGACGAAACTCAGGTAGCGGCCGACCGGCACTCATGAGAACTGCTTCTGCTTTAGGCTCCTCGGCAAGAAAGACTGATGTAATTGCGTCGGCTGCCTGATTTTATACCACTGATCACCTGACGTCAGTCCTGGAGCAACAACAACAGACGCAGAAGCCTCTGGTATTCGGGCCGACTGAGGGCTACCCCTGGCAGGATAACCCAAGTGTGATGACTGCAACAGTGAAACACGAAGAACACTGATGCTTTAGTAATCACTCAAGTAAAGAGTTTTACTTCCAAGGACAGCATTAGACTGGAATAAGTACGACTGCAGGAGGTAGGACAAAACTGGAACAAACTTCAGCACACCATGATAAATAAGAGAAAGAAAGAAAGAGAGACAGAGACACACAACTCATACTCGGCCACAAGAAAAACCCAACAGCATGACATTCGGCACCCAAAAGCAACTGGTGCAACATACATACATACAGTAATTGTCAAACCACTGATAAAAAGTCAGATAACTAGGAATATGGTTAAAATGTACTGGTCATTGTCTGAAGCATTATTGTATTATGATTAATTTAATTTCTGGTTATACTTTCTCATGTTAAAACTTTGATTTTGCAAAAAAATAATGACTGCATCATATTCATTTGTCTTTTATTTGTTTGTTCAACGGTTTACTCAGCACTAGTTTATGTTTTTAGATGTGTACCTTCTTGCACTGTTGTTTCACTACTACATCCTCAGTTATGTTAACTGCCAATGCAAATTTGCTACGTATGCCTATTGGACAGGGGCAGTAGATATTGACTTAGCTCCACTTAATACCTTGACATTCTTGGGAATGGGGTTGTACTTGGCTAGGTTTGCAAGGGCCCTAAGGCCATTAGTCTAGTGACCGCCTATGATCCTAAGTAAAAAAATTCCTACTGATGCATCTGCATGGAAATACAGCAACCTGTGCATTACCTTGTGGGTTCATGACAGGAATTTTCAGCTCAATTAAAATTTTTGAGGGCCATCCTTGTCAGCAAAATAAAATGCAAACTAACACACTTTTTGCATCAAAAACTGCATAATCTGGTATTGTATAGTGTAAAGAGGTTATATCCAAGTTCATGGATTTGTTACTTAACACACTTTAAAAAGTGATCAACTCACTTAAAACTTTCCATTTCACTTGAAAGAAACAAAAGACAAAAATAAGCAAACCACTCTTCTGGTCACGGAAAATCATTTCATATCTCCAGAGGGAAAAACAGCTGCAGGCAAAGGAATTTTGTTAATTCACTTTGATTACGGTCTTCTTTTGCAGCAACCCACATCCGCAGCTTATTTACTCTAAATGGCTTGTCTAGTAAAGAGCAGAACTTCTGTTAGGCTTCCTTCTTTTCAAACATCTCTGTTTACTAGCAGGATCTCATTTATGTACAAACATTTTAATCTCGGGTCAACAACCACTAATGGGGTATCTCATTAAAGTGAACGGCATTAATACACAGCTTCTATATCTTGATGCCCAAAATCTGACAAGTGCTTCCTTCTTCCTTGAAAGAGGAAATGACCCTAACCGGTTTCCCCTAATAAATCTACTAAATGTAAATACTTTCACAAACACATAACACCTCCACCAACACACCCAGCAGCATTATAAAATACACCACCAAATTGGTCATTTTCTTGGGTATGTACTTGTGTCTAAAAATATTTCACAACGATCAGTGGTCTATCTCTGTCAGAAAATTTAAAGCAAATAAATAAAAGTAAGTTTTATTTATTATTTACTGACATATGATTACCATGAAAGTTCGACTGGGTAGGTGCCCATTTTAAGCAGAGACCCGGGACGAAAAGCTCCAAAGTATTACAAAAATATTTTAAGAACAATAATTTTGCAATCTTCAGAAATAATACTAAATCATCTACAGTTTAAATAATTATATCAAATTAGACAATGTGAAAACATTGGGTAAGAACAGATGCAATTTATATGTCAACAATTTAAGAATTAGAGAAATTGTAGCCACTTTATAAAGAAAATAAAGGCATGTTAGTATAATGCAAACAAACTGCAATAGGAAGTGAAAGAATAAACGGGGTTATGACGTATTTAGAAAGAGTGTCGGGGAGAGAAATACACTGAAGTAAGGAAGTGAGTGAAGAAGGGGGAGTAATGAGGTGGAAGGTATGAACAGGTATTTGTTCATATTTAAGGATATAGTTTATTCTGGGGTTGAGCAAAAAAAGACAGATTTTGGCTAGGAAGTCTTCCAAAATGATTTTAAAGGACTGGAGGGATGGTATTGACCTGATAGACACATGCAAGGAGTTCTAGACTTTAGCAACATGCTATGAGTACAGACCATGCACCACAGATTTCATAGCTTCCTGGATAGATAGTTTTTTGTCACTGTTGTGCTAAAACAGGGCTAGGGAGGAAGATCTGCTTCACATGGATGGGGAGCCTGTTCCAGAAAATGTCCTGCTTATGTTGCAGGCAAAACATAGGTCCTTTGATCTACTAGTTCTGATACTGTTGCTTTGTGGATGTACAAAAGGTTCATCAAAACAGGGTCCAGGGATGCCTTTTACACCCAGAAGAGATCACCTCTCAGTAGTTCGTATGATACAGAGTAAACCGACAGCGCTTTGAGGTGATCAGTATAAGACATTTTTGTTTACTCCCTGTATTCTTTCTGTAAGAAACCTCTGTGGATTTTCCACTTGCTGCATGTGTCTGGTCAGGTATATACCAAAGGGGGCATTATACTCTAAGATGTGTGTGATGAGGGCTGAGTACAGTCGTATGATGACATCTCTGGACCTAGATACTATATGCCCTCACTTATAAGCTGAGCAACAGAGAAGGATTTTCTTACTGCCTTGGACACTTGAGTAGTCAGACTAATGGCTCTGCAGTTCTCAAGAACTGCTGAAGGTCCTACCTTATGAAGGGAGCCTAACTGCCGCAATCCTCCATTGTCACGGCACAAAGCCTGTTTTAAGACTACAGTTAAACAGTGACATCAGGGGTCCCGGTAAGTCATATTTTAGACTATTCAGGAGGCAACCCGAGATGTTGGGGCCCACTGAGGCTACGTTCTTGGCTTTAGCGAGCACATACTCCCTAGTTATTCTTGGAAAGGTTGTTTGAGGGTATTTCTTAGAGGATGGTTGGGGGTGATGGGAGGGATAAAGCTGGAACTGAATTTGTCAGCTAACAGGTTTGCTATATCGTCAGGCTTGGTGAATGTGGCACGATTAAACACCAGTTCAGCACACTGCTACATGCTGCCCTTGAGGTTTCTGATTTAGGTGAAGACGCTCTTATGGTTATCTTTCACCTGGGAGGCTACCTTAACCTCAAAGTTTGTTTGACCTAATTAGCTCTCTTAGTTGTTATTTAGTTTGATGAGAGAGTTTTTATCTTTATGGGAATTACTCTTACTGATTTTTGCCATTTTTTTCCCCCCTTTTGTTGTATACCCTTTTTAATTTGGGATGCCTCCAGGGCAGTTTGGTTCTGAGTTTACTTCTGGTAGGCACAGTAACATCTATGCAGCAACTGACATGGCTGTACGGCCTTCATGACAGCAATTCAGCATAGGCTGTTGTGTTCTCGGGGTACAGAGGGGCACTGAATTAAAAAAAAAAATCACTTAAAGGAAAGCTTGAATTGGAAAAGTACCTATTACTGGTTTTACTGGGGTTACCAGTTGATTTTGATTTCAAAGACGACAGCTTTATGACTGGACATCATCAGGGAGGAAGAGACTTTGGGGGATGCAACAATAGTGTAAGAAGGGGGGTACAGCATTTTCCCATATTTTATGAGTACAAAGTCCAGTATGCTGGAGTGTCTAGTGGCCGTTTTCACTATTTGGTCAAGGGTGTTTGTATTTGCAAAGTCCAGGAATCTCTGTGCCTGTAGATTTCAGGTCGTGTAGGCTTCCCAGTCTATAGAGGGGCATTTAAAGTCTATCATGAGTAGGGTGTTAAAGTGGCTGGTAAGTTTCTTCAATAGGTCCAAGTATACACTGCAAGGTTCTTGGGACATGGAGGGTGACCTATAGCTGGCTAGTGTATAGTATGGAATTTGTATATGATGATCTGCATAGAGGAACTCCAGCATGTCATCTTCTTTGACCAACCTAGAGGTATGCTGGTTACTGATAGATGTTGAGACACCGCCACCTTTAGCCCTTATCTGTGCAGTTACTAGTCAAAGTGTGGAAGGCACTGAAACCCTGCACTTCCACTGTACTCTCTGATGCTTTAAGCTATGTCTCAGTAACTGCATAGTTGTCACATTCTCGAGTGAGGAGGCCTAGTAGGTAGCATTTTTTTTACTTAGGCTCCTGGCACTGAGCAGTAACACTTTCAGGTTCAGTTGAGTTGATTTTTCTATGTCGGTAAGTTTGTAAATTTGGCACTCCCTAAAAAAGGCACAATGTGGATGGATAAACTTTTAGCCAGTATTTGAAAGCCTAGAGGGTACAGGTGTCATACATCCTTAGCAAAGTAATGTGATCTATTAACCATGTCCTCCCCAAGCTGACAAATACTGGATCCCCTTAGAATGACACCAGAAAGACATGCAGTTGTTAAAATCAATAACTGTTTGTTCACACTGCGGCATCATCCTCAGACATGCTGCTGCTCAATGCTAGGCCTCAAACCAGATTGCGATACACATTTTGTGAGCCCCATAAAATCTCTTTTCATATAGTCCAGGTACTTCTCAGGTCATTTACACCTACATGGACTATGATGGAATCATACTGTTACCTGCTGAAAAATGGCCTGAGTCAAGTGTGATTTGGCAGATCCTACTATTTATTGTTTAGAAAGGTTGCTTTTAAATGTCTCAGCACATGTTAGCCTGTATGTGTAATTATGCTGTGTGCCTGGTTTCAATAATCTCATGTGTGCTTGTTTGTCAGAGTTTAGCCACCAGTTTCACTGTTTAAGTACAACTCTGCTGGAGGGGAAGCAGAGGGAATGGAATCTTCTGCATCAGAATCCTCATAAGTAGATAAGGGTAAATCCTGGTAGTCAGAAGGAATAGAGATATCAGATTCCTGATCAGAAGAATCAAAGAAAATCAGTTCTAGGTCTCTTGGAGGGGGAAGGATGGCTTCCCCTAATTAAGGTAATAAGGTCTTTAGCCATTCTAATCATTTGTTTTTGAGGCACGTGGGCCTGAGAATGCGCTTTAGTCATCTGTTTTCTGGGTGTTGTGCGAGCTTTAGGGCTGAGGAATTCAGAATTTTTAGCCTGACACTAAGTCGTCAGTTTAATATGAAAATCCGTAGGCCTGAATACACCCTCAGAAGCCGGTGCCTGCACAGCAGCTTCCGGACCCATCCAAGGTAGAGACATCCGCAGTTTCCATGGTCGAAGAAGCATCTCACGGCATACCGGACTCTGAATGGGTCTCAGCAGAGGCGCAAATCTGAAGAAGCGGGTATCAGGGGCTGCGAAAGCGCCTCACTGAGTACTGGCGGACTGCTGACTAGCTTAAAGGAAGCGTCGTCGGCAGTTTTGGACCTATGCGGTCTGTCTCTGTATTTATCCTTACGCCTTTTTTTGGAAGATTGGTAGTCGAATGCCTTAAAGCCATTTCTGAGTATGGAAATCGAGAACGAAAGTATTTAGCTACAAAAATAGCCCGATGACGAATAGTTCAGGCATTGAACAAGGCACAAAACCGACAGCGAGGGACATCGTGGTCTGGGCCTAAACAGGTGACGCAGTAAGAATGAAAATCTCTATGAGGTATTTGCTTTCCACAGGCAAGACAATTATTAATTTTTTCTGACATCGGTTAAAGCAAGAAAAAAGGATCCCCTTCTGCTTTGGGCACCGCACGGCAAGAAAGACTGATGTAGTGGCATCGGCTGCATGTTTTATACCCCTGACGACCTGACGTCATGGAAGAAGCAACACCATCCAACGCAGAAATCCCAAGACTCTGGTATTCAGGCCGGCTGAGGGCTACCTGCAGGCAGATAACCCAAATGTGATGACTGCAACAGTGAAACACAAAGAACATCTGCTACTTTGTCTCATCATCAAACCCCCCCCCCCCCCATACATGCACGTTTCTCATTTTCTACATGAGGCTGGGGTGTCATGTTAACTGTCTCCATCTCTCTCAATTCAATGTCTCACTCCTGCCTACTTTGATACTCATGCCTGACTGACGCACATCTTCTCTCACACAATCCATCTACTTCCCTTTGCTGGATGCCCTTGTTTCCTCTTGCCTTCTTCCTGTCTGTCCCAAATCTTTTTCACCAGATTGTCTTCTGCTTTTCTGCACACATGTCCAAACCACTGTAATCTGTCCTTTTTAACCTTTTCTGCAATTGGAGTTGCTCTGGCTTCTGCTCATATGTCTTCATTTCTTCGTCTGTCCCACAGTGTACGTCCTACCACCCATCTCAGGTACTTAATTTCCATCACCTGTAGCTTCCTCATCTGCTCTGCATTTACTGCCCAGGTTCCTGTACCATACTGTAGTGGTGGCTGCACCACTGTTTGTACACCTTACTTTTCAGCTTCTTTGGCATTCTTCTGTCACACACTACCTCTGACACTTTGGCTGCAGCTCCTCTGATTCTAAATTTGACCTCTGCATTCAGACTTCTCTTCTCCTCAGCTACAGCAGCTACTTTGTCTTAAGGTGCTCATGTCCACCAAGATTGATACACAGAAGTTAGGAAACTGTATGTCCATGCTTTCCAGTCCTTTGACTGTTGGGCTACAGGGGGCAGTATATTTGGGTTAGAAGGTTATTGAGGGTGTATTGTTGGTGCAGACTAATAAGGGTGGTTTATTGGGGCAAGTTATGCTAAACTGTACTAAACTTTACTAACTTTAATATTTATGCAATACTAAATTCTACTAAATCTATTAGTACTACCACTCAACACCCAGCTAGCTACTTGTTGGCATGCAACATATTTCCTCTATATTTACTGCTTTACACGATACAGTTTTATGGACCACTCTGTAGAGAAAATTTGCTCTTTAGGATGGATCTTTGGAAAACAACGGGTGTAAGGAGTACTTAAACACCTTACACAACAGACAATAGCAATGAAACGGGGAGGGGGGTTACTTTGGAAATCAAATTACAGTAAGGGGCAGAAGCCAGAGGCACAACCTTATAAACCACAACAGGAAAAGAGTGAAAGGGTTGGGAAAAATTAAAGGAAGAAGCAGGCTAGGTATAGAGGGATCTAATCAAATAAAAACAATAATGAAGCTCCTTCAGAAACTTTAACTTAATGTCTCAGTGTGGAGAGGGGTAAACACAAAGAACAGGGGAACAGAAAGCAATATAATGCAGCTTTAAGCAGGTAAATGATAATCAGAATATAAAACTGTAGGATCAAAATTGCAATATCAACAATTGTAAAGGCACTGAAGCATAAATCCTGGAGTAGAAAAATATTCTCACTACTGAATTCTACTACAGTTTAAGGTACCAGACTATGCAGAAATTTACCAGTAACACTGTTTATGGAAAATACAGTAATAAATGACTAAATAAGCATTAGTTGTGAGTTACAAAGCCATGTTTCAATGTTTAGCTATAACAAGGTAAGCAATGTAAACACAGTCTGCAGATGACACTGCTTTGCCCCACCTATTCTTTTTATTTCCTACCCTAAAAATAATCTAGAAATACTTAATAATCAAATTATAATTGTGTAAGATGTTACCATAACAGTAGATTCCCCACTGTTGCATTTTTCTTCACTCTTAGGATAGCCAGCCAAGGATAACCGAATGGTCTGTGCAGCATACCAAAGCCTTTACATCTTCCAGTCTCCACACATCAGCCACATGTTCTACTTACAAGGCATAAGGTACGTGTATAGCATATGAGTACTTACTCTTCAGAACTCAACTGCCCCAGAAGAACCAAAGAAGCTCCAGAGGAAAGCAATAACATGTACAACCAGGAAGGAGAAAAGGATTTAAGAAAAGACCCTCTCGGCCAGTAGGAACGCAACAGAAAATTACAGTAGAGGAGGAAGCCACAAACAAACTCTATAAAAACCAATGAAAGATGGCCATAGCAAACGCACTCTGGCCCTAGAAATAATATCCAACTTGTACTGTTTGTTGAAGGTGGCAACAGAAGTCCAAGTAGCAACTTCCAAGGTGAATCTAGTATCCAAACCCTTGAAAAAAGCAACAGAAGAGTCCACTGCCCTGGGTAAAATGAGCACAAATAGAAGAAAGCTGTCTGCCATGAAAGGAATTGCAAAAAGAAATGACCTTAGGAATCCTGTGAAGGAAAAAAAGGAGAAAGACGACTGGACTTATTCAAGGACAAATCATTAACCACCTTAGGCATAACAGAAGAATCGGTACAAAAAGACACCCTGTTCTTGTGAAAAAAGATAAAAGGAGAAACTGCTATGAGTGATTGAAGTTCAGGACTCTCTTGGCAGAATTATGAGCCAACCAACAAATGCAGTCTTCCAAGTATAATGTGGTAGGGAATAAGAAACTGCATAGGTTCATAGGTGTGTACTAGGCCAATGGCCCTGGAGCCTTTACAAGCCTAGCCCATAGAAGTGCCCTGGCATTGTGCCACCCGATGTTAGTTCCCAGTGCCTCTATCTAGCAGGGCCACTGGAGTGATCCCTGGGGTGAACTTTCTATTTCCCATCCACTCATCAAGATTTATCTTGAGGAGGGCCAGTGAGGTGCTCTGCTTGACATGTATGGGAAGTCTATTCCAGAGTAGGTTAAAAATGGGACTGAGTCAATTTCTCAAGAATAAAATTAAGGTCCCAAGAAGGAGGAATAGGCTTTCTTGGATGCCAAACATGAAGGACGCCTTTGGGAAATTGTCTGACTTCAAAATAAGAAGTCAGACGTGGCTTCAGAGATAGACAAGTGGAAATGGCTGACAAATTAACTTTAACAGATGAATTTGCCAATCCAGAATTGAACAACTCACAGAAATAACAAAAAGGACTGTAGGAATACCCACAGAAAAAGGCTCCAGGTCATGATTGAGACACCAAATAGAAATTCTCTCCCATTTAGTCACACAGGATTTTCTAGTAGTGGGTTTTCTGGCCCCTTGCAAAACCTAAAGCAGGTTCTCAGAATACCGATGTCTAAAAGGAATCAAAATACATCACCCAAAGTGTCAAGTGAAAGGTGGGCGGAGTGAGGGTAAATGAGAAATCTATTGCCTTGTGCAAGATGATCTGTCCTGTGAAGATAACGTGCGAGGACTGCCCCTGACCAGATGAAACAGAGGGCAACCAGTGGTGTCTGGGCCAAAATGTTATTACCAGCAAGATTTTGGGCATGTCCAACATGATTTTGTGCAGTACTTTTTATAGTACAGGAACAGTAGGATGGGCATACAGAAACATCCCCTTCCAAGAAAAAGATATGGCATCCACTTTCCAAGCCAGGGGACTTGGCACTCTTGAACACAAGTGGGGAAGTTGTCCCAGGCAAGAACCATCTGAGGAGTACCCCACTGTACATTGTCCAAAAACACCTCCCTGTGAACCACCTATTTGTGAGGATTTGTACTGGACCTTTTTAAAGAGTCTGCTACAAGATTGTGCTCTGCTGGAATGTAAACCACCAGAAGAACCAAGAGTTGGTAGACTGCAAAATTCAAAGCCTGAAGAGCCAGCCAGCCTGCAAAGAAGGTAAGATTTTGTATCCCCTTGTTTGTTGATGTACCATGTGACTGTGGCATTGTTTGTAAAAACCTTTAGAGGACCTGGAACCCAAAGGGAGTGAAAGGCATGGAAAGCTAGAAGTAGAGCCCTCATCTCCTCAATGTTGATATGGTCTGCCAGTTGTTGATGAGATCAAAGACCCTGGACTTTGAGGTTATTGGAGGAGGCTCCACAGCCCTGATCAGAATCATCTGTGTACAGCTCCTGACAAGGCAGACCTGGATTCTGGGAAATCTGGTGAAATCTACCAGTGGAACTTGAGTTTAAGACAAGTCAAGAGAGGAACTAGACACTCTAGAAGATGGCAGTGCTGGAGTCAAAAAGTCTCGAGATACTATTGAAATTTCTTCATGTGAAATTTGGCAAAAGGAACCTTGGCATGGGAATGGTGGAAGCCATGTACTCCAGACCTGGAAGAAATTCCCTTGCAGGAATGACTGGAAGAGGTAGAGGGGACTGGAAGTAAGCAGTCAGAGAGGGAGGCAGAAGACAAGCCAACAATGGAATGGTCTGAATCCTGAAAACCAGGAACACTTGGTCCTGAGAAGGAGTCAACACAGACCTTTTGAGATTGAGGGTGAACACACTGGACAGAAGCAGCATACTGAAGTCCAGTCCTAAAGCAAGAATTGCTGAGACGGGAGCTTAAATCAAAAGGTCATCCACGTTAGGAAATATTTGAATTCCCTGATGGCTGCAGAAGGCTACCACATGGGTGAGACATTTGGTAAAGATCCTCAGAGCTGTAGAAAGACCAAAAGGTAAAGCACTGAACTGAAACTAAGAGAAAGAAATAGAGAAATGTAAAAACTTCCTGAAGTGAGGGTGAATAGGAATGTGGAGATAAGTGTTATTTACATACCAGATGGTACATACATACCAGACAAGCTTGGGGAAGCAACAGAGAGAAAAGTGCCTGAAGAGACAACATCCTGAAAGAGAGAACCTTGGGAAAGGTGTTGAGAATAGGCAAGTCTAAAATGGGACTCAACGAACTCCACCCCCCCCCCCAAGGAACCATAAGCATCCTGGAATAAAAACCCATTCCCTGCTGACAAGGGGACAGGTTGGATAGTTCCTTGCATCACCAGATCCTGATTAACTAAAGGAAAACATAGGAGCTGACAAGAAGGAGGCTGAGGAAGTCTTGAAACTGGAGGAATGGACTTCTAGACCATAAAATAACCACTTTGGATGATGGAAAACAACCAAGCATCTGTGGTTATCTGTTGCTAAACAGGAGAAAAAAAGAGTCAACTTGAGGAATAAAGTCGAGGGGTAGATGCAGCTGAATATCAAGAAAAAGCAGATTTGTCAGGGAAAGGAGGCAGTTTTGATCCTTAGAACCCAGAGAAGGCTTGTCTGGAAAAACCCTCCTAGAATCCCTCTTGCCAACAGAAGGCTGTTTAGGCTGCCTACATAAAAAAGACAGCTTAGATATATAATTTCTCAACCTTAGGAACAGGAGAGACAAAGATTTGATTCAAATCCTGCGTAACTTTATCATTAACCTGAACGGTCTAAAACAATTCAGCAACAGTGCCAAAGACAGTCTGCTTGTCTAAGAGGGAGTGTAATAATTTGGCCATGATGTCTTGAGGAAGAGCCTGGAGCATTACAGATTCAGATGCAGCTGCCCTAGAGCTGGTAACAATAGCATCCTAGGTTTATAGGTGTGTGCCAGGATAATGGCCCTGGAGCCTTTACAAGCCTATTGCATAAAAGTGCCCTGGCATCATGCCACCAGACGTTAGCTCCCAGTGCCTCTATCAAGTACAGTCACTGGAGTGATCCCTGGGGTGAAATTTCTCTTGAAGAGGGCAAGTGAGGTGTTCTGCTTGACATGCATGAGAAGTCCAGAGCATGGGCAGTCTATGGGTTATGAATTTGTCCCCTCCAGCATGTTCTGTTGATTGTGGTAATGAGGTTGAGGTCTCAAGAGCGTGTGGGGTGGAGGGATTGGGATTTCTTTAGATACAGCATTTTTAACAGAGCTGGGTCAGACATGGCTTTGTAAGTCAAGCAGAGATCACCTCTTAGTAGACGATGAGAGAATAGCTGGCGTTTTTTGAGTCTGTCCGTGGAGGACGTGTTTAAGGCCTAGGATCCTCTTCACGAGGTACTTTTGTGGCCTTTCCAGCAGTTGCAGGTGTCTAGTGAGGTACATGCCAAATTGAGCATTATACTCGATGATTGCCATAATGAGAGAAGAGTAGACAGAGATGATGACCACTTTCTTCCTGTATGCAAAACCCTTGGTAATGAGATATGCCACAAAGAAGGACTTTCTGACCACATTGGCAATATGGTGGTCGAAGGAGAGGTTGCTGTCAATCTGTGTCCCCAGATCTCTAATAATGCCTTCAGTGTTCACGGGGATCCCACCAATGAGGTAATTAGTGGAAACTGAGTTTTTCCCAAAGGGGATGATGACGCATTTTTTGGCATTAAACTTAAGGCCATGGTTTCGACACCAGTCATTGGTCTCAGTGAGGCCTTACTGTAGGAGGTCTACATCGCTTGGGGAGTTAATAATGGCTCCCAGCTTGCAGACATCTGCGAACTTGGTCAGCCAGAGTCCCTCCGTGTTGGCCTGGACTTCTGATAAGTAGATGCCAAATAGGAGATGACCCAGGACCGATCCCTGTGGGACTCCACTCGTGACTGGTCAGCAGTCTGACGACTTGGAGTCTGCTACTTTCACACTGTGGGTTCTGTGAGCCAATTTGCAACCCATCTAGTGATATATGGGTTGATGGCTAGTTTGGTGAGTTTATCAATAATTCCTGAGTGGGGAATGGTATCAAAGGGCTTGGCCAGATCGAGGTAGGCTGTATGAACAGCCTTGCCCTCATCCACAGCTTTGGTTATTGACTCAAAGAAATCAACCAGGTTGAGCAGGCATGATTTACCTTTCACAAAAGCAAATTGCATGGGATCTACAGTTTGGAGATTCCCTATATCCTTGTTAATTAGGTCTATCTGCTTTTAACAGAATAATGAGCCACCTGGGAAGCAGAGCTCAAAAGGGAAATTGCATTAGTCTTACCCTTCAAATCAGGCAAATCAGACACAATACCCCCAAGTTGGGAGAGAACAGCCAGGGCATACTTAGTCATATGGGTCTGGTGATTAATAACCCTAAAAGCTAAGGTAGCAGAGGTAAAAGCTCTGAAGAGGAGAGCAACTTGTATGGTTTACTAGTGCATAAAAAATAAGTGCAGGATCAGAAGAAGGGCTTTTATACAAAAAGTTTTGAGCTTCAGGAAAGTACAGTTGTGTACCTACCATAAATGTAGATGTTCGAGTGTATTCACTGTTGCAGTCATTACTCTTGGGTTATCCTGCTGGCAGGCTACCTGCAGTCGGCCTGAATTCCAAAGTCTTGGTCCGGCGTCGGTTGCTGTTGCCTCTTCCCTGACGTCAGTGCGCCAGGGGTATAAAAGATGCAGTCACCGCCATTTTCTTCAGTTTTTCTTGCACCACATGTCAGGTGCCCCCAAAAGGTTAGGCTAAATAGATTATGCCAATAAACATGCATGCACTAAAGTAAACATTTCCTTCATCCATAAGCAAATACACCACATAGGTTGTATAGAATAAATTAGTACAGATAAGACCCAGCAAATGAAAGGGGGATGGTGGGAGGGTAACCTGGACTGCAGCAGTGAATACACTCGAACATCTACATTTATGGTAGGTACACAACTGTACTATGTTCATCGTGTTTCACTGTTGCAGTCATTACTCTTGCGTTGAATCCCAAAGCTGAGGATGGGTGGCTGGGCTAAATAGGATTAGGAGAGGCTATGAGGCCCTGCAGAACTGCAGTGGCAAACCTGCTCTGGATTTAGAGTAGAGAGGTAAGTGGTAGTGCTTTGTAAAAGTGTGCACTGAACTCCAAGTTGCAGCCTCTAAGATATCTTTGGTTGGTACTCCTCTGAGGAAGGCTGCTGAAGTGGCTGCTGCTCTGGTAGAATGTGGCCTAATGCCCTTAGGCACTAATTTGCCATGTTGAAAATAGCAGAGACGGATGCAATGGCCTATCCATTTAGAAATAGTCTGTTCTGAGATAGCCTTTCCTTGTGATCCTGCAGCATATGCCACTAAAAGTTGCTCAGTCTTTCTGAAAGCTTTAGTTCTGTCCAAGTAGAAGAGTAGCTGTCTGTGTATGTCCAAAGAATGCAGAAGTCTCTCACCCTTGTTCTGTGGGTTTGGATAAAAAGTAGGTAAGTGAATGGTTTGGTTAAGGGCCACACTGGACACTACCTTAGGCATAAATATAGGGTTCGTCCTCAGAGAAACCCTGTCTGGATGGAAAATGATAAAAGGTTCCACAGCCATGAGTGCCTGTAACTCCGAGACTCGTCTTGCAGAGGTTATAGCTAGGAGCAGAGCTGTTTTCCAGGATAAGAATTTTATATCAGCTGTTGAGGCTGGCTCAAAAGGGGGCAGTGTAAGTTTTTCCAAGACATAACTGAGGTCCCATGCAGGAATTGGTGCTCTCCTTGGAGGTCTTATGTTTTTGACCCCTCTGAGGTACTGCCTTATTAAAGGATGAGAAAAGATAGGTGGTTCCTATTGTAATGGGCTGAAATGGCAGAGGCATGAATCTTAATTGATGAAAAGGATAGGCCTTTGTCCAGCATCTCAGTCAAGTATTGTAAAATCTGAGGAATATTTGGTGCAAACGTGT
This sequence comes from Protopterus annectens, assembly GCF_019279795.1. Classification (NCBI taxonomy): domain Eukaryota; kingdom Metazoa; phylum Chordata; order Ceratodontiformes; family Protopteridae; genus Protopterus; species Protopterus annectens. The sequence goes on along the minus strand of NC_056748.1, from coordinate 1,098,162,306 downwards.
CCATTCCTTGTTCCTGGTTCCAAGCACAGAATCTCTTCCATTTTTCTGCATAAGATTTTCTGGTACTGGGCCTCCTGGCCTCCAAGATAACATCCATTACCGCTTTGGAAAGAGGAGTGTTATGAATGGCTACATTATCCGCCATGTAGCCAGATTTAAGGTCCTGAGTTGGCTGTGCAGGATCTGATTGTTTTGTTGGGTCAGTAAGTGAGAAGTTTGAGGCAATGTTCAGGCTGGACCTTGAGACAAGTTCTTTAGGATTGGGTACCAGTGCTGGTGTGGCCACTATCGTTTTTGGCTTCTCTTGTCTGACCTTTAGGAGTACCTTGGGGAGGAGAGGCGGTGCAGGAAAGGCATGTACTGTTAAGTTTTTCCAGCTGAAGGATAGGGCATCCACTTTCCATGCTTGCTTGTGATAAGTCCTTATGCAGAATCTCCGTAGTTGGCAGTTGTGAGGGGAGGCAAATAGATCTATGTCTGGGCATCCCCATTTCGTTGTTATCATGCTGAAGACTTGTGGGTCCACTTTCCACTTGTGGGGATCCATGAGGTTTCTGCTTAGTTTGTCTGCCAGAGTATTTATTTTTCCTGGCAGGAATTGTGCTTGCAGGTGAACTTGATAAGTCAATGCTGTGTCCCACAAAGTCATGGCTTGTATGCAGAAGGGGTAGGAATGTGTGCCTCCCTGCTTGTTTATGTAGCACATGACTGTAGTATTGTCCGTCCTTAACAGTAGTTGTCCTGAATGAAGTAGATCCTTGAAAGCTGTCAGGGCATTATGAAGATGCAACTGGCTTGCGGTCCATGTGCCCTGAATAAATTTTCCTGCCATGTGGGTCCCCCAGGCATAATCTGATGCATCCGTTGTTAGTGTCTGCCTGGCTGTGGGTAAAGTGAATGGCTGTCCCTTGTTGTGGTGACAGGCCTGTGCCCACCATCGAAACTCCTGTTGCAGACAGGGAATGAGGGTAATTAAAGTTTCCAGGCTGTGGCAATGTTGAGTCCATTGTAGTTTCCTCATATGCAGTCTGGCATATGGAATTAGCAGAATGCAGGATGCCATGAAGCCCAAGGCCTGCAGAATTTTTCTTGCAGATAACTGGTCTTTGTTGCCAGCATTTTGAAGTAAGAAGTCAGTTGTCTTTGTTTGTCTGGCGTGAGATAAGCCATCTGGACAGTGGTATTTAAGCTTGCACCCAGGAATATTATCTCTTGAGAGGGTACTAGTTTTGATTTCTTTTCGTTTACTGTGTACCCTAGGCAAATTAGTAATCTTTTTACAAACGCCAGATGCTTTAGTAGAACGTCTTTGCTCTCTGCTTGAATAAGGCAGTCGTCCAAGTAAGGATATATTTGAATTCCTCTTTGTCTGCAAAATGCAATTACTGGTGCCAGGCATTTTGTGAAGACCCTGAGCGCAGTAGATAAGCCAAAGGGCAGTGCAGAGAATTGGTAATGCATTGAGCCAGCTATGAATCTGAGGTATCTTCTGCAAGACTGTCTGATTGGGACATGCAGGTATGCCTCTTTTAGGTCCAAAGTTACGAGCCAAGCCGTCTTGCCCAGCATGGGCAGTAGCTGCTGCAGAGTCAACATTTTGAATTTTGGAATGTCCAGAAATGTGCTTAAAACAGACAGGTCCAGTACTGGTCTCCAGGCTTTGTCCTTTCTGGGCACCAAGAAAAGTCTCGAGTAAAATCCTTGTCCCTGCTCTTGTAGTGGTACCTGTTGAATGGCCCTCGTGTCCATGAGGGATGAAGCTTGCTTTTGTGCCTCTGCCCATTGATTGTGAGGCAGGTCTGGCATACCTTTTGCCCTTGGCAGGGTGTGAAAGTGGAACCTGTAGTCCTGAGACACTATGTTCAAGACCCATTTGTCCTGGGTAATCATGTGCCAATTTGGTGAAAAAAGTGCTGGTTTTCCCCCTAAGGGGGCTGCCAAAAGATAAGTGCTTAGTGCTGGCAGAGGAAAGTCATTGGGACTGTTTCCTGTATGGTTGTGATTTGTCTTCTCCGCTTTTGGAGGTAGAAGCACCCCCCCCCCCCCCACTGTTTAGGCCTGTATGAGCCTTGGGGCTGGGATCTGCCTCTGGGGCGTCTGTATCTGCCTCTTTGTGGCTTGTCTGACACTGGAAAGGACCAATTCTTTGTAGGCCAGTTCCTGCTAAATCTGGGTGGTTGTACCTGTAGGAAATCCTTAACTGTCTGCATGAATTTCGTTTTATCCTCCATTTTCTTCAGCACCTCTTCTGCCTTAACACCAAGAAAAGTATCATGCTGTAATGGAGCATCCAACAATTTTGCTTTAACATGATCAGGCAGATACTGTTCCTTTAACCAAGCATGCCTTCTAATGACAGAACCCGTAACAGCGGCCCTGCAAGAGGCCTCCAGTGAATCAAAACTACATTGCAAAGTATGCTTTCCCACTTGTTCAGCTGTATGCAATAAATCCTGCATTTCTTTGTTATCAGAACATTCAGAATTTGTCAACATTTTCTGTTTAAGTAGTGACATGAAGTATTGCTGATATTTAAGCATATGAAACTGACAATTTAAAGCCCTTACAGCCAAGGTAGCAGAAGTGTAAACTTTTTTCCCCCCATCTGTCCAGTGGCCTAGAATCCCTATCAGGGGGGAAAGGGTTTTTTGCAGTGGAAGCCTTGACCCCTTTGGGACCCTGAGAAATAGTTTCTGGGTCAGCAGCAGGGTTTTTATATAGAAATTTATGAGACTCTGAAACCCTGTAGTATCTGTCTGGCTTAGCAGGTGCAGGGGGTAGAGAGTCAGGAGACAGGCCGGACTCTGAAAATACATAATCTACAATGTCTAGAACAAGTGGAATAGCAAGTCTGTGCTGAGGTAGTAAAAGAAAGTCTCTGAGCCTTTTCTTAGATTCTGAGTAATCTTGGCTCTCCCAGTGAAAATCCTCCCTCGTGGTATGCAGGGTTTCTCCAAAAGAATAATCCGCAGGAGGAGAGGCTGAAGGGATAGATTCTTCAGTATTAGAATCCTCATAGGGAGGAAAAGAGTATCCCTGTTCAGAAGAGGTATCAGAAGAAATTGAAACCTGATCAGAAGAGTCATATTCTGTCTCTTGCCTAGGCCTCTTATCAGGAGGGGGATGGGAACCCCTGATCAAAGTAATTAGATCTTTGGCCATTTTAAGCATTTGTTCTTAGGCATGGAAGTCTGTCCAGGAGAATGCTGCACTTGTTTCTTTGTCTTTAGAGTTGTTTTAGTCTTTGCCTTTGAAGCTGAGGTTGGCCTGACATATAATTGTGTAGGTCTGAAAACACCCTCAGAAGCCGATGCCTGCTCAGCGGCTCCGGACCCATCTGAGGGAATAGTTTCCAAGAGTCCAATACCTTGAGTATCCAGAGGCCTAGTCGGCTCCACGTGGGAGTCGGAAGCGGCCTGTGGCTCTAAGGTAGCGGGCGTCAGGGGCTGTGAAGGTGCCTCACTGAGAACCGGCGACTGGCCTAGCAGGGGCCTCTTCATCGGTTTTGGACCTCGGATGCCTGTCCTTTTCCTTGCGCTTTTTATAAACTCCGGTCATCGGCTGTTCCGACAGCATTATATAATTAAATCTTCGTCCAAAGTAATGAAAGGCAAAATCGTACCGATGCTTAATAGTGCGTTGGTTAAATCTGGCACAAAACCGACAGCTAGCAATGTCGTGATCAGGGCCTAGGCAAGGAATACAGTAAGAATGAAAATCCTTATGAGGTATTTGCTTCCCACAAAAAATACAATTGTTAACTTTTTCTGACATTGGTCTGTAGCAAGAAAAAAAGTTTCCCCAATGGGGTACTTAGTTTTAATGAAGACTTCGGATCTAAATTTGATTTTGAAAATCTCAGGAGTCGGCCAACCGGCACTTGCGAACTGCTTTTGCTTCAGGCACCGCGCGGCAAGAAAGACTGAAGAAAATGGTGTCGGCTGCATCTTTTATACCCCTGGCGCACTGATGTCAGGGAAGAAGCAACAGCAACTGACGCTGGACCAAGACTTTGGAATTCAGGCCGAATGCGGGTAGCCTGCCAGCAGGATAACCCAAGAGTAATGACTGCAACAGTGAAACACGATGAACATCTTTATAGAACCTGTCTGGTTCTTAGTGGCAGGAAGTCACTAAATCACCCACTGACACAGACATTCTCCAGGAAGGGCTGACACAGACAAAAGTACAGTTGTGTACACTTACCATAAATGTAGATGTTCGAGTGCATTCACTGTTGCAGTCATTACATTTGGGTAATCTGCTAGCAGGTTGGCCTCAGTCTTAACTTAACTTGATCTCAGTCAAGATTAACAAAATCTTGGGTCCTGCATAAGTTGCTGTCCCTTCTTCCATGACGTCAGGTCATCAGGGGGTATAAAACATGCAGCCCACGTCATTACATCAGTTTTTCTTGCCCCAGATGTCAGGTGCCCCCCAAATGGGGAGCAAAATATATAAATAATTTTAAACACAAAAATACATACCTCCAAACAAAAGCAAAAGGCTTTTATGTGTAGAAAAATAAAGGAGAGGCATAGTAAGAGAAAAAACAGGGGCTGGATGGAGGGTAACCAGGACTGACACAGTGAATACACTCGAACATCTACATTTACGGCAAGTGTACACAACTGTACCATGTTCTTCGTGTTTCACTGTTGCAGTCATTACATTTGGGTAGATTCCCAAAGCTGAGGTTGGAAGGATGGATTTATACAGTTTTAGGACCGGCTAGAAGGCCCTGCAAAACAGCAGTGGCAAAGCCAGCTCTGGATTTAGAGAAAATTGGTAAGTGATAGTGCTTGGTGAAAGTATGAACTGAACTCCAGGTAGCAGCTTCTAGAATATCCCATTAGGAACACCTCTGAGAAAGGCTGTAGAAGTAGATGCAGCCCTGGTGGAATGGGATCTGATTCCCTGGGGGATAGGTTTTCCATGGTGCTTATAGCAGAAATGAATGCAATGGCTTATCCATTTGGAAATGTTTTGCTTTGAAATAGCCTTTCCCTCTGCCCCTGCAGCAAATGCTACCAGCAGTTGTTCAAATTTTCTTTGAGATTTAGTCCTGTCCAAGTAAAATCTAAGTTGTCTGTGTACATCCAATGAATGCAGAATCCGCTCCTTTTTGTTCTGTGGACTGGGAAAGAAAGTTGGCAAATGAATGGACTGATTAAGAGCCACACTGGATACCACATTGGGCATGAAGGATGGGTTGGTCCTGAGTGACACCCTGTCCGCATGAAAGATGACAAAAGGCTCTACTGCCATAAGGGCCTGTAATCAAGAAATCCTTCTAACTGAAGTGATTGCTAAAAGGAAGGCTGTTTTCCAGGAAAGGAATTTTAAGTCTGCAGTAGCAGCTGGCTTGAAAGGAGGTAGAGTGAGTTTTTCCAATACAAAGTTAAGGTCCCAGGCAGAGGTTGGAGCTCTCCTTGGTGGCCTTAAGTTTTTGGCCTCTCTGAGATACTGCTTTAACAGAGGATGAGAGAAGAGGGGTGGTTCTGTGTTTTAATGAGCTGAAATGGCTGAGGCATGTATTTTTATGGAAGAAAAAGATAGGCCCTTGTGAAGCATCTTAGTTAAGTATTGTAAAATCTGAGGTAAATTGGGCACTTCTGTGGTCATCCCTTGAGATTGATTCCAGGCACAGAATCTTTGCCATTTGTCAGCATAAGATTTTCTGGTACTAGGTCTTCTCGCCTCCAAAATGACATCCATCACAGGTTTGCTGAGGGATGCTAAGGGAGAATTTAGGTGATTAGCCAAGCTGCAAGATTCAATGTTTGGAGCTGAGGGTTCAGAATATGGTTGTTCTGCTGAGACAGTAAGGAAGGTGTCTGAGGCAGGTGCCATGGAGAATGTTGTGACACACTGCGTAGAAGTGGGTACCAGTGTTGGTGAGGCCAGTCTGGAGCAAGCAAAATTATCTTTGGTTTGTCCTGTTTGACTTTTAGTAGAACTCTGGAGAGCAAAGGCAGAGGGGGAAAAGCACAGACTGATAGGTTTTCCCAGATGAAGGACAGAGCATCCACTTTCCAGGCTTTTTGTGAGGAGTTATTTTGCAAAATTTGTCCAACTGCTAGTTCTGGAGTGAGACAAAGAGATCTATGTCTGGACTCCCCCATTTGCATGTCAACATGTTAAAAATCTGTGGTTCCAGTTTCCATTTGTGTGGATCCATGAGATTTCTGCTTAGATCGTCTGCCAAAATATTTACCTTTCCTGGCAGGAATTGGGATTGTAATTGTACTTGATAGCTCAAGGCCGTGTTTCACAATGGCATGTCTTGTCTGCAGAGGGGGTAGGAATGTGTACCCCACCTGCTTTTTACGTACCATATAACTGTGGTGTTGTCCGTCTTTACCATTAGTTGCCCTGGATGAAGGTAGTCCTTGAAGGCTGTCAGTGCTTTCTGTACAGCTAGCATTTCTTTGTGACTGATATGAAGGTGCATTTGATTCGAGCTTCATTTGCCCTGAATGCACTTCCCTGCCAGATGAGCCCCCCCATGCATAGTCTGATGCGTCCGTAGTCAGGGTTTGGGCGGCAGGGGGTGGTGTGAATGGCAGTCCCTTGTTTTGGTGGCAGGCCTCTGCCCACCAAAGGAACTCTAAGTTGCAGGCCAGGTATGATAAGAATCATTGTTTCCAGGCTGTGAGAATGTTGACTCCATAAACTTTTTAAGTACCACTGAAGTTTCCTCATATGCAGTCTTGCATATGGAATTAGAAGAATGCAGGAGGCCATGAACCCCAAGGCTTGCAATATTTGTCTTGCTGATAGCAGGGTTTTTGTGGCCACCTGTTTGAAGTAAGTCACCAACTGAATTTGCTTTTCTGGCGTAAGGTAAGCCAGTTGTATTCAAGCTTGCACTCAGGAATGTTATTTTTTGAGAGGGTACTAGTTGTGATTCCTTTTCGTTTATGGTGTACCCTAGACAAGTTAGAACCCTTTTTACAAACGCCAGATGTTTTAGAAGAATGGCCTTGTTTTCTGCCTGAATTAGACAATCGTCCAGGTATGGATATATCAGAATATTTCTTTGCCTGCAAAATGCAATTACTGCAGCCAGGCACTTTGTAAAGACCCTGGACGCAGTAGATAAGCCAAAGGTCAGTGCAGAGAACTGATAATGCAAAAAGCCTGCTTTGAAGCGGAGGTATCTTCTGCAAGATTCCCTGATTATGCCTCTTTTAGATCTAGAGTTGCCAACCAGGCATCTTTACCTAGCATAGGAAGTAACTGAAGAGTCAGCATCTTGAATTTTGGAATGTCCAGGAAAGTGTTTAGAGTAGATAAGTCCAGAACTGGATGCCATGATTTGTCTTTTCTGGGTACCAGGAAAAGTCTGGAATAGAAACCTTATCCCTTTTCCCCTTCTGGTACTAGTTGAATAGCCCCCATATTTAAGAGGGAAAGTACTTATTTCTGAGCCTCTGCCTACTGACTTGGGGGCAGGTCTGGCCACCTGTTTGGAGTTGGCAATGTGTGGAAATGAAATCTGTATCCCAGGGACACTATATTTAAAACCCAGTTGCCCTGGGTTATAAGTTGCCATTTTTTTGCATGAAGTGCCAGTTCTACCCCCAAAGGGGTGGCTAAAAGGTAAGTGCTTGGTAATTCTAAAGGAAAGTCATTGAGACTGTTTACCATAGGGAGGTGTCTTGTTGCTTCCAGATTTGGAAGAGGAGGCACCCCACTGCTTAGTTCTGAAAGTCCCTTGAGACTGAAACATGGTGCATTTGGCACATCTGGGTCTGGCTTGAGTGGCTCTGGAAGGAACTGGAAAGGACCAGTTCTTAGTAGGCCAGTGCCTACTAAATCTTGGAGGTAGTACTTGTAAGAAATCGTTCACAGTCTGCATAGATTTAGCCTTATCTTCCATCTTTTTTTAGAACTTCTTCAGCCTTGCTGCCAAACAGACGGTCCTGCTGAAAAGGAGCATCCAACAATTTTGCTTTAACATGATCAGGCAGAGATTGTTCCTTAAGGCAAGCATGCCTTCTAAGCATAGACCCAGTAACAGCAGCCCTGCAAGAGGCCTCCAAAGAATCAAAACCACATTGCAAAATATGTTTTCTAACTTGTTCAGCTGAATGCAATAAATCCTGTAAATCTTTATTTTCCTCACAGTCAGAAATCAACATCATTTTCTGTTTAAGCAGTCCCATGATATGATGCTGATATTTTAGCATATGGAATTGACAGTTTAAAGCCTTGATTGCCAAGGTTGCAGAAGTATAAACCTTCTAACCCCATCTATCCAGCTCCCTGGAATCTCTATCAGAAGGGGTAGGATTTTTAGCAGTAGAAGCCTTAATGCCCTTGGGGCCTTGAGAAATGGTTTCAAGATCCGCAACAGGATTTTTGAAAAGGAATTTGTGGGAGTCAGGCACCTTGTAGTATCTGTCTGGCTTACAAGGAGCCGGAGGCAGAGAATCAGGAGCCATACTAGATTCTGAAAACACATCATTAACAATGTCTAATACAGGAGGTATAGCCAAAGGCCTATGCTGAGCAAGAAGAAAATCCCTAAGCCTCTTTTTGGATTCAGACAAATCCTGACTTTCCCAGTGGAAATGTTCCCATAAGGTATGTCAAGTTTCCCCAAAAGAAAAATCCTCAGGGGGAGAAGCAAAAGGAATGTAATCCTCTATATAAGAGTCCTCATAACTAGGTATAGACAAATCCTGTTCATTAGAAGAGTCAGAAGAAATAGAATCCTGTTCAGAAGATTCATAGTCAGGTTCAGCCCTAGGTCTCTTTGAAGGTAGGGGTTGGCTACCCCTGATTAGAGTAATTAAATCTTCAGCCATTTTGATCATTTGTTTTTTAGGCATAGAGGCCTGCACAAGTGGCCTAGGCATCAGTTTTTTTTTCATAGATCGAGATTTTGGCCTTAATATTGAAGATGGCATCGGTTTAATATACAAATCTGTAGGCCTGAATACACTCTCAGAAGCCGGTGCCTGCACAGCAGCTCCAGACCCATCCAAGGTAGAGACATCCACGGGTTCAATAATTGAAGCATCTCACGGCATACCAGACTCCGAATGGGTCTCAGTAGAGGCCTGTGAATCAGAAGTAGCGGGTATCAGGGGCTGCGAAAGCACCTCACTGAGTACTGGCGAACTGGCGACTGGCTTAGGAGAAGCGTTGTCGACAGTTTTGGACCTCAACGGCCTGTCTCTGTCTTCTTTGCGCTTTTTAGGTATTTCGGTAGTCAGATTGCTAACCGACATCATTTCTGGATAATTAAACCGTGATCCAAAATATTTAGAAGCAAAAATGTACCGACGACGGATAGTGCGTTGATTAAATAAAGCACAGAACCGACAGCAAGGTACATCGTGGTCAAGGCCTAGGCAAGGAATACAGTACAAGTGAAAATCCTTATGAGGTATTTGCTTCCCACAAGTAATACAATTATTAACTTTTAATGACATCGGTAAGGAGCACGAAAAAGTTTCCCCAATGGGGTACTCGACTTTTTAGTTGAAGACTTTGGTTCTGAAACTCAAAAACTAAAATTTCAGGAGTCGGACGACCAGCACTTGCGAGCTGCTTCTGCTTCGGGCACCGCACGGCAAGAAAGACTGATGTAATGGTGTCGGCTGCATGTTTTATACCCCTGACGACCTGACGTCATGGAAGAAGGGACAGCAACCGACGCAGGACCCAAGACTTTGTTAATCAGGCTGACTGAGGGCAACCTGCCAGCAGATTACCCAAATGTAATGACTGCAACAGTGAAACACGAAGAATATCAACTGGTGCCAGAGCTATGGACTAAAACTAAATGCCAAGAAATGCATAATAGCATCCGTCTGGAAGTCATCTACCCCTGGTAACTATTATACTGACAATACACCCCTTAGAGATGACCCAGTAGTCAGGGACTTGGGAACACATAGACACTAATCTAGCCTTTGACCATCACATTTCAACAGTTGTGAGGAAAGCATTCTATATTGTGCAACTTATAAACAACGTATAACATCTAGGTCAAGGAAGTCACCGTACCACTATATTCAGCATTCATCAGACCTATCATTCAAGTACAATGACACATTTGGTATGTACCGAACCAAGTATATCCAACAAATGGAATGTCCACAGAAGTTTCTCACTAAAAGAATACAGGGCGTAAGTAATATGTCCTATGCAGACTGCCTCAAGGCCCTATCTCCGTATTCTGTCTCCTATGGGCTGTTGAGAGAGATCTATAAATGGCATACCAGGCAATGTCAGACCCCACTCTGATGGACCTCCTACATATCTGCAGAACAAACAGCACCAGACCTACCCATTCTAAAGACTTAAACCTTACTGTGATATAAACAGAACTTGCTGGAGAGAGAGGTATGCATCCCAGAGACTACGCCTTCTCTGGAACAGGCTACCCGTCCTTGTGAAGCAGAGTTCCTCCCTAACCCAATTAAAGTGTAACTTGGACAATTGGATGGGGACAGTACAATTGTGTACACTTACCATAAATGTAGATGTTCGAGTGTATTCACTGTTGCAGTCATCACACTTGGGTTTATCCTGCCAGGGGTAGCCCTCAGTTGGCCCGGATACCAGAGGCTTAGTATTTCTGCATTGGTTGCTGAGGCTCCAGGTCTGACGTCAGGTCGTCAGTAGTATAAAAATCAGGCAGCTGACCCCATTACATCAGTTTTTCTTGCCTCAAATGTCAGAAGCCCCCAAATAGGGAGCTAGGTTATGAAGGAAGAACACCACCAGTAGAAAGTAAATACCAAAAATCCCTGTAAGGAGTGAGGAAGAGAGAGAAAGAGACAAGGGAGATGGAGGGTGGGAAACCAGGACTGCAACAGTGAATACACTCTAAGATCTATATTTGTGGTAAGTGTACACAACTGTACAATGTTCTTCGTGTTTCCCTGTTGCAGTCATCACACTTGGGTTGATTCCCAAAGCTGAAGAAAAGGGTGGAGGCAGTCAAGAAGACTGGGGGGGTGGCTAGGATACCCTGCAAGACTGCGGTTGCAAAGCCTGCCCTGGATTTGGGAAGATAGGCAGGTGGTAATGCTTGGTGAAGGTATGAACAGAACCCCATGTTGCAGCCTCCAGGATGTCCCTGGTAGGGACCCCTCTGAGAAAAGCTGCAGAGGTGGAGGTTGCCCTGGTGGAATGTGTCCTGACCCCCTTAGGGGGCGGTTACCTATGGTATTTGTAGCAGAAATGGATACAGTGTGCTATCCATTTGGAGATTGTTTGTTTGGATATGGACTAGCCCTCTGCCCCTGCTGCAAAGCTGACTGGCAATTGGTCGGTTTTCCTAAAAGATTTAGTCCTATCCAGGTAGAATCTGAGTTGTCTGTGCACATCTAGAGAATGTAGAATCCTTACCCCCTTGTTTTGTGGGTTAAGGAAAAAGGTGGGCAAATGAATAGAGTTGGTTGAGAGCCACAATGGACACCACTTTAGGCATGAAAGTTGGGTTAGTCCTGAGGGAGACCCTGTCAACATGAAAAATGAAGGGCTCTACTGCCATGAGTGCTTGTAGCTCTGAAACTCTTCTAGCTGAAGTGATGGCCAGAAGCAAGGCTGTTTTCCAAGAGAGGAATTTTAACTCTGCTGAAGTTGCAGGTTTAAATGGGGGGTAGTTTGAGCTTGTCCAACTCAAAGTTAAAGTCCCAAGCTGGGGTAGGAGCTCTTCTGTGTTGCCTTAAATTGTTAGCCCCTCTTAGGAACTGTTTTATGAGAGGGTGAGAAAATTGAGGTGTCTTTGTGCTGTAATGAGCAGAGATGGCAGAGGCATGAATTTTAATAGAAGAGAAGGATAGGCCCCTGTGTAGTAGGTCTGCTAAGTAATCCAGGAAGAGAGGTAGGTAGGGCTGTGCTGTTTCAGCTCCTTTAGCCTGGATCCAGGTGAAATACCATTTCCAATTGTCAGCAAAGGATTTTCTATTGCTGGGGTGTCTGGCCTCATGTAGAACATCCATGACTTGCTTGCTTAGACTGGCAACTGGAGAAGAGGTCAGGGTCTGCAATTGTGGATGCATGAATTCTCCATTCTGCGGGGTCAGGAGAGTTGGGATCTGGGTAGGTACCATATTGGCAGGGGTGACAGACTGCACAGCAGTGGGTACCAGTGCTGAGGTGACCAGTCTGGGGCAATCAAGATTGCTCTTGGTTTTTCCTCCCTTATTTTGAGGAGTACCCTTGAAAGTAGAGGTAGATGGGGAGATGCATAGATCAAGAGGTTTACCTATTGGAAGGAAAGGGCATCCATTTTCCAGGCCTTGCTGTGAGGTTCCCTGGTGCAGAATTTGCTGAGCTGGTGATTGCTGTAGGAGGCAAAGAGGGCCACCTTCGGGGTGTCCCATTTCTGGGTTACAAGGTTGAAGGTGCTGTGGTCTAGCTGCCACTCATGTGGGACTAGGAGGTTTCTGCTTAAGTTGTCTGCCAGAGAGTTTTGGGAGCCTGGCAGGAATTGTGCTTGCAGGTGAATTTGCATGGCTGAAGCCGTGTGCCAAAGGGTCATGGCGAGCCTGCAGGGGGGATAAGAGTGAGTTCCTCCCTACTTGTTGATGTACCACATCACTGTGGTGTTTGTTTTGATCAGTAGAGGCCCCGGGGAGAGTAGGGGTCTGAAAGCTGTCAAAGCGTGCTGAACAGCTATCATCTCTTTTGGGTTGATGTGCATACGTATTTGATTTGGGTTCCAATGGCCTTGAATGCACCTGCCATCCAGGTGTGCACCCCACGCATAATCTGATGGGTCTGTGGTTAGGGTTTGGGTGGCATGGGGTTGTGAGAAGGGAAGACCCTTGCTGTGGCTGCATGCTGCTGCCCACTAAAGAAAATCTTTCCTCAGACAGGGTATCATAGGTATGATCGTTTCTAGGTCTTGACAGTGTTGACACCAAAGGCTTTTTAGGCACCACTGAAGTTTCCTCATATGCAGTCTGGCATATGGAATGAGTAGAATGCAGGATGCCATGAACCCTAGAGCTTGCAGGATTTTCCTTGCAGATAACTGGGTTCTGGTGGCTAAAGCCTGTCAGACAGGCTTGTTTTTCTGCAGTAAGGAATGCCATCTAGGATGCTGTGTCCAGGCTTGCTCCCAGGAATACAATTTTTTGAGTGGGTACTAGTCTGGATTTCTTTTCGTTTATAGTGTACTCCAGGGAAGTCAGTAGGTGCTTTACAAAGGTCAGGTGCTGTAACAGCTTTTCCTGACTGTCTGTCTGAATCAGGCAGTCGTCTAAGTAGGGGTAAATTTCAATATTCCTTTCTCTGCAAAAAGCAATGGCTGGAGCCAGGCATTTTGTGAAAACTCTGAGAGCAGTGGATAAGCCAAAGGGAAGCGCAGAGAACTTAAAGTGCATAGATCCTGCTCTGAAACACAGGTATTTCCTGCAGGAATTTCTGATTGGGATGTACAGATAGACCTCTTTTAGGTCTAGGGTGGCTAACCAAGCATCCCTGGATAGCATACGAAGAAGGTGCTGAAGTGTGAGCATTCTGAATGTTGGCATCACCAGGAAGGTGTTTAGAATTGATAGATCGAGGATTGGGTGCCAGGTGCCCTCTTTTCTGGGTACCAGGAAAAGCCTGGAATAGAAACCTTGGCCTATCTGGTCTGCAGAAACAGGCTGTATTGCCCTCATGGACAGCAAGAAATGGACTTGTTTTTTTGCCTCTGCCCACTGGTTTGGAGGAAGATCTGGGAACCCTTTTGGGGTTGGGGGTTGGCAGTGAGTGGAAGTAAAATTTGTACCCCTGGGATACAATGTTGAGGACCCATCGGTCTTTGCTGATGGAAGTCCATTTTTTTGCATGATGGGCAAGTTTTCCTCCTAGGGGCACAAGCAGTTGGACAGAGGTGGGGAGTGGAGTTGAGAATAGGGTTACCACCCGCCCCACTTTGCAAGGGACAGTCCCTCTTTGGGCAATTGCGTCCTGCAAAAAAATTGTAAAAATGGCAAATGTCCTGAGATTTTAGGACAAAATTATTTCCTATATTTTATGTAATAGTTGCATAAAACAATTATTCTGTATCTGAAATACCTAAATATTATAAGAAACAGAATAAGCAACTAAAACACTACAAGTATAAGCTTTTATTTAGGCAAAAAAGTGAAGTTCTGCCCTTTGTACTGGCCGTGGGTTTGTTTCGCCCTGCAAAATCTGACATTTGTACCAAAAATGTCCCACTTTTGGCATTTGAAAAGGTGGTAACCCTAGTTGAGAAGTTATTGTGAATTCTTTCCATAAGGGGGTGGCTTAGTACTCCCTGTTTTTGAAGTGGAGGCACTCCATTGCTTAGACCTCTCCATACCCTGAGACTGTAGTCTGGGGGGGGGTCTGTTTCCCCTGGGTCTAGTTTGAGACAGCCTTGAGGAGGCTGGAAAGGACCAATGTTTCGAGGGACAATGCCTACTGAATCTAGGAGGCTGTACTTGCAAGAAGTCTTTGACTGTCTGCATAGATTTAGCTTTTCTTCCATCTTTTTAAGAACATCTACTACTCTGGTGCCAAACAGATTGTCCTTGTTCAAAGGAGCGTCTAGTAATTTTGATTTGACATGGTCTGGCAAGGTCTGCTCCTTAAGCCAAGCATGCCTTCTCAGTACAGAACCAGTGACTGCTGCCCTGCAAGATGCTTCTAGGGCGTCAAAGCCACACTGCAAAGTATGCTTGCTGACTTGGCTAACAGAATGCATAAGCTCAGTCTGTAAAGGTAGCTATGTTTTGCTCAAATTCCATAATATGTTGTTGGTACTTCAGCATGTGAAACTGGCAACTCAAAGCCCTAATGGCAAGAGTTGCTGAGGTGTATACTTTCTTACCCCATCTGTCTAAAGCTCTGGAATCCCTGTCTGAAGGGGTGGGTTTCTTAGCTGTAGGTGTTTTTATACCTTTAAGCCCCTGGGAGATTACCTCTGGGTCAGCAGTAGGATTTTTGAAAAGGAATTTGTGAGAGCCAGGAACTCTGTAGTACCTGTCTGGTTGCCTAGGAGCAGGGGGGTAAGGTATCAGGAGTTAAACTGGACTTCATAAAGATACCATTCAGAACTTCCAGGACTGGGGGTATTGCTAAAGGCCTATGCGGTGGCAAATCTAGAAATTCTTTGAGTCTCTTTTTGGACTAAGGATAGTCTTGGCATTCCCAGTGAAAATGCTCTCAATATGCTCTCAAAGTATGTAAGGTTTCACCAAAAGAAAAATCCTCTGGTGGAGAAGCAGAGGGAATGGATTACTCTGTATCTGAATCCTCATAAGCAGATAAAGGCATGTCTTCATAATCAGATTCATAGGCTGGTACTAGGCTATCGGCCCTAGGGCCTATACAAGCCTAGCCATAACAATTCCCTGGCTATTTCTTCCCACACTATTTGCTTCCCAGGACGCCTGTCTAGCAGGGCGACTGAAGTGATCCCTGGAGTGAATTTCATTTCTCCCACCCAATGGTCAAGGTTCCTTTTGAAGAGGGCCAAGGAGGCGCTCTGCTTGACATGTATGGGCAGTCTATTCCAGAGTCTGGGGAGTCTCTGGGTCAGGAACCTATCCCTCCAGCATGTTTTGTTTATTGTGATGACAAGGTTTAGATCCCTGGAACATGTGGCTCTGAGTTATTGGGATTTCTTTAAGTGTAGCATGTCCAACAGCTCTGGGTTTGACATGGTCTTGTATGTTAAGCAGAGATCGCCTCTGAGTAGACGATATGCGACAGAGTATAGCTAGATTTTTTTAAGGCAGTCAGCATAGGGCATCTGCTTTAGGCCTGTGATTCTTTTAGTGAGGTATTTCTGTGGCCTTTCCAGTTGTTGCAGATGTCTTGAGAGGTACATACCAAATGGGGCGTTAAATTCTATAATGGGTCTAATGAGGGATGAGTACAGTGGGGGCAATGACCTCCTTTTTTTCTGGATGAAAAGCCCTTTGTGATGAGGTGTGCCACATAGGATTTCCTGACTGTTGTGGAGATGTGGTTATTGAAGGTGAGACCACTGTCCACCTGTGTCCCTAAGTCTCTTATCACACTTTCGGTGTTTAGTGTACTGCCACCTATGTGGTAATTTAAGGGTACATGTTTTTTTCCCAAAGGGGATAACTATACATTTCTTAGCATTGAGCTTGAGCCCATGGCTCTGGCACCAAACCTCTGTAAGGCCCTTTTGTAGAGTATCCACATCATTTGGGGATTCAATAATGGCTCCCAGTTTGCAGTCATCTGCGAACTTTGTTAGCCAGAGTCCCTTAGTGTTGGCCTATACGTTAGAGAAGTAGATGCCAAACAAGAGCGGTCCCAGGACTGAACCCTGAGGTACTCCACTTGTCACTTATCTGGAGCTGGATTTGGAGTCAGCTACATTTACAGTGTGGGTTCTGTCAGTAAGCCAGTTGGCGACCCATCGAGTGACGTAGGGATTAATGCCCAGCTTAGTAAGTTTATCTATTATTCCAGAGTGGGGGAAGGTGTCAAAGGCCTTGGCGAGGTCCAGATAGGCTGTGTGGACTGCCTTACCCTCATCCACGGCTCTGGAGACTGATTCGAAGAAGTCAATCAGGTTCAAGAGACAAGATCGGCCCTTCACAAACCCAAACTGGGTGGGGTCCAGAGTTTGAAGGTTGCCAATATCTTTGTTTATAAGTTCCATGATAATATGTTCCATGGCCTTGCAGATCAGGCTTGTCAGACTGATGGGGCGGTAGTTTCCAGGATCCAAGGTGGATCCCCCCTTGTGGAGTGGGATAACTGTAGCTGTGTGCCACTCAGTGGGCACGAAGCCAGACTCTTGGTCTGTTAAAGCTGCTGGGGACAGGTCTTTTTTTCTCTTAGCAGGGGAAGGCAGACTTCCCTTAATCAGCATAATAAAGTCTTCTGCCATTTTAAGCAATTGATGTTGTGGCAAGGAAGCAGGTGCATGAGTTTGGGTCGTCACTTTTTTAGGTGTAGCGCATACTCTTGGCCTCAGAAACTTGGTAGTTTTAGACAGAACTGAAGATGCGAAAGAAGTCGTTGGTTTGGGTCGAATATCAGTAGTGCGAAGAACTTCCTCAGAAGCAGGTGCCTGCTCAGCGGCTCCGGACCCATCTAAGGGAGAGACAAAGGCAAGTTCCATAGTCGAAGAAGAGTCTCGCCGCATACTAGACTCCAAATGGGTCTCGGTAGGGGCCTGCAAATCCACTGTAGTGGGCATCAGGGGCTGCAAAAACGACTCACTGAGTACCGGTGAACTGGTGACTAGCTTAATGGAAGTGCCATCGGCAGTTTTGGACCTGTGCGGTATTTGTCTCTGTCTTTATCCTTACGTTTTTTCAGAAGATCGATAGTCAGATGGCTTACCGAAGCCATTTTGGCATACGGAGATTGAGAATGAAAGTATTTCGCAACAATAAGGGCCCGACAAAGTACAGTTTTGTACCTACCATAAATGTAGATGTTCGAGTGTCTTCACTGCTGCAGTCATTACACTTGGGGTTATCCTGCCGTCAGGCGGTCCTGCAGTCGGCCAGAGTTCCAAAGTCTTGGTCCGGCGTCAGTTGCTGTCGCTTCTTCTCTGACGTCAGTGCGCCAGGGGTATATAAGATGCAGCCGATGCCATTTTCTTCAGTTTTTCTTGCCCCAGATGTCAGGTGTCCCCAAATAGGTAGGCAATACATATTGCTAATAAAACATATATAAAAAATAAAACCAAAATGTTCAGCTACCAGCAAACACCACATAGGTAGTATAGGGTAGAAAAGTGTAGGTAAGTCCCAGCTAAGATAGAGGGGATGGAGGGAGGGTAACCTGGACTGCAGCAGTGAAGACACTCGAACATCTACATTTATGGTAGGTACAAAACTGTACTATGTTCATCGTGTTTCACTGCTGCAGTCATTACACTTGGGTTGAATCCCAAAGCTGAGGTTGGGTGGCTGGTTCTATAGAGGATTTGGGGTGGCTATGAGGCCCTGCAGCACTGCAGTGGCAAAGCCATCTCTGGATCTAGAATAAAGAGGCAAGTGATAATGCTTGGTAAAGGTGTGCACTGAGCTCCAAGTTGCAGCTTCCAAGATATCTTTGGTAGGTACTCCTCTAAGGTAGGGAGTTGAAGTGGCTGTTGCCCTGGTGGAATGTGGCCTAATGTTACTAGGTACAGGTTTCCCATGCTGTGTGTAGCAGAAACGGATACAGTGTCCTTATCCACTTTGAAATGGTCTGCTTTGAAATAGCCTTTCCTTGTGATCCTACAGCATATGCTACAAACAATTGCTCAGTTTTTCTGAAAGCTTTTGTTTTGTCCAAGTAGAAACGTAACTGTCTGTGAATGTCCAATGAATGCAGAAGTCTTTCCCCTTTATTCTGGGGATTTGGATAAAAGGTTGACAAGTGAATAGTTTGGTTAAGAGCCACACCGGAAACTACCTTTGGCATATGACACATATTTTAATTCTGCTGAATTGGCTGGCTCAAAAGGAGGTAAAGTTAGTTTTTCCAAGACAAAATTGAGGTCCCAAGTTGGTGCTGGTGCTTTCCGGGACGGTCTTATGTT
The DNA here is from genome assembly GCF_019279795.1 of Protopterus annectens. Taxonomy (NCBI): domain Eukaryota; kingdom Metazoa; phylum Chordata; order Ceratodontiformes; family Protopteridae; genus Protopterus; species Protopterus annectens. The sequence goes on along the minus strand of NC_056748.1, from coordinate 1,098,143,792 downwards.
TTTAGCCCCTCTGAAGTACTGTTTTAGCAATTGATGAGAGAAAATAGGAGGATCTGTGTTGTAGTGAGCCGAGATGGCAGAGGCGTGGATCTTAATGGATGAAAAGGATAGTCCTTTATCCAGCATCTCAGTTAAGTATTGTAAACATCTGAGGAATATTTGGGACAAGAGGGTCAAAGCTTTGAGCCTGGTTCCAGGCACAGAATCTCTTCCACTTTTCTGAATAAGATTTCCTGGTGCTAGGCCTCTTGGCCTCCAAAATGACATCCATAACAGCTTTAGGGAGAGGTGTTGTCTGCTTGACTAAGTAATCTGCCATGCAGCCAGGTTTAAGGTTCTGAGCTGACTGTGCAGGATCTGATTGTTTTGTTGAGTCAGCAGGTGTGGAGTTTGAGGTAAAATCCATGGTGGTCCTTGAGCTAAGTTCTTTAAGATTGGGTACCAGTGCTGGCGTGGCCAGTATGGGGCAATCAGGATCATCTGTGGTTTTTCTTGTCTGGCTTTTAGGAGTACCTTTGAAAGGAGAGGTAGTGGTGGGAAAGCATAAACTTTTAGACTTTTCCAGTTGAACGAGAGAACATCCACTTTCCATGCTTGTGTGTGATGAGTCCTTGTGCAAAATTTCTGTAGTTGGCAATTCACTGGGGAGGCAAAAAGATCTATGTCTGGGCACCCCCATTTTTGCGTTATCATGCTGAATACTTGTGGATTCAATTTCCACTCGTGAGGATCCATGATGTTTCTGCTTAAGTCGTCTGCCAGAGTATTTTTCTTTCCTGGCAGGAATTGTGCTTGCAGATGAACTTGATAGGTTACAGCTGTGTTCCACAACGTCATGGCTTGTCTGCAGAGGGGATATGAATGAGTGCCCCCTTGCTTATTTATGTACCACATAACTGTGGTGTTGTCTGTCATTAAAAGTAGTTGTCCTGGATGTAGAAGGTCCTTGAAAGCTGTTAGGGCATTTTGCACAGCTAACATCTCTTTTTGATTGATGTGAAGGTGCAGTTGGTCTGCGGCTCACTTGCCCTGAATACATTTTCCTGCCATGTGTGCTTCCCAGGCGTAATCCGAAGCATCTGTTGTTAGTGTCTGCCTGGCTGTGGGTAGAATGAAGGGCTGTCCCTTGTTGAGGTGACATGCATGTGCCCACCATCGAAACTCCTGTTGTAGGCAGGGAATTAGTGGTATAACTGCTTCCAAACTGTGACAGTGTTGAGTCCAAACACTTTTTAGGTACCATTGCAATTTCCTCATATGCAGTCTGGCATATGGAATTAGTAGAATGCAGGATGCCATGAATCCCAAGGCCTGCAGAATTTTTCTTGCAGGGAGTTGGGTTTTTGTTGCCATCAATTGAAAGTACTGAGTCAGTTGTTCTTGCTTTTCTGGCGTGAGATAAGCCATCTGGGCCGTTGTATTTAAGCTGGCACCCAGGAATATTACCTCTTGTGAGGGCACTAGTTTTGACTTCTTTTCGTTTACTGTGTACCCCAGGCAAATTAGCAACCTTTTTACAAACGCCGGATACTTTAGAAGAATGTCCTTGCTCTCTGCTTGAATAAGGCAGTCATCCAAGTATGGATATATTTGAATTCCTTTTTGTCTGCAAAATGCAATTACTGGTGCCAGGCACTTTGTGAAGGCCCTGGGCACAGTAGATAAGCCAAAGGGCAGTGCAGAGAATTGGTAATGCATTGAACCAGCTATGAATCTGAGGTATCTTCTGCAGTTTTGTCTGATAGGGACATGCAGGTATGCCTCTGAGGTCCAAAGTAACAAGGCAAGCCTTCTTGCCCAGCATGGGTAGAAGCTGCTGTAGTGTCAACATTTTGAATTTCAGAATATCCAGCTAAGTATTTAGAGTAGAGAGATCTAGTACGGGTCTCCAGGCTTTGTCCTTTCTGGGGACCAGGAAGAGTCTTGAGTAAAATCCTTGTCCCTGTTGTGGCACTTTTTGAATAGCTCTCATGTCCATGAGGGCTGTAATTTGTTTTTGTGCCTCTGCCCATTGATTTTGTGGCAGGTCTGGCATTCCTTTTAACCTTGGTAGAGTGTGAAAGTGGAACCTGTAACCTTGAGACACAATATTCAGAACCCATTTGTCTTGGGTGATCATATGCCAATTTTGAGAAAAAATTGCTAGTTTTCCTCCTAAGGGAGCAGCCAAAAGGTAAGTGCTTGGCATTTGAACGGGGAAGTCATTGGGACTGTTTCCTATAAGGTTGTGACTTGTCTTCCCCTCCTTTTGGGGTTGAAGCACCCCACTGTCGTGGTCTGTAGGAGCCTTGGGGCTGAGATCTGCCTCTTGGGCATCTGTATCTGCCTCTTTGTGGTCTGTCTGACACTGGAAAGGACCAATTCTTTGAAGGACAATTTCTGCTAAATCGAGGTGACTGTACCTGTAAGAAATCCTTCACTGTTTGCATAGATTTTGCCTTATCCTCCATTTTCTTTAATACCTCTTCTGCCTTAACACCAAATAAAATATCCTGCTGTAAAGGAGCATCCAATAATTTTGCCTTAACATGATCGGGTAAAACTTGTTCTTTTAACCAAGCATGCCTTTGAATCACAGATCCTGTAACTGCTGCTCTACAAGAAGCCTCTAATGAATCAAAACCACATTGCAGAGTATGTTTTCCCACTTGTTCAGTTACATGCAATAAATCCTGCATTTCCTTATGGTCAGGATGTTCTGAACTTGTATGCATTTTCTGTTTTAACAGAGACATTAAATATTGTTGGTATTTAAGCATGTGAAACTGGCAATTTAAAGCTCTCACTGCTAAAGTTGCAGAAGTGTCAACTTTCTTCCCCCATCTGTCTAATGCTCTAGAATCCCTGTCAGAGAGAACTGGAATTTTAGCCATGGAAGCCTTTACCCCTTTGGGACCCTGGGAAACAGTTTCTGGGTCAGCAACAGGGTTTCTATAAAGAAATTTGTGAGAGTCAGGGACTCTTGTAGTACATGTCAGGCTTGACTGGAGCAGGGGGCAAAGAATCAGGATTTAAACTGGATTCAGAGAAGACATCATCCACAATATCTAACACTGGCGGAATAGCAAAGGGCATGTGTTGAGGCAATAACAGAAAGTCTCTGAGCCTTTTCTTGGATTCTGAGTAGTCCTGGCCCTCCCAGTGGAAATTGCTCCCTCATGGTATGTAAAGTTTCCCCTAAAGAGTAATCCTCAGGAAGAGAGGCTGAAGGAATTGATTCTTCAGCATCAGAGTCCTCATAGGGGGGTAAAGAGTATCCCTGGTCTGAAGAGGAATCTGAAGAAATGGAAACCTGGTCAGAGGAATCAATCTGTATCCTGCCTAGGCCTTTTATCAGGAGGTGGATGGGAACCCCTGATCAGAGTAATTAAGTCTTCGGCCATTTTGAGCATCTGTTTTTTAGGCATGGAGACCTGTCCAGGTGAATGCTGTACTTGCTTCTTTCTCTTTAAAGGAGTTTTAGATTTGGCTGTAGTTTTTATGGTAAGCTGTGAAGGTCTGAAAACACCCTGAGAAGCCGATGCCTGCTCAGTGGCTCTGGACCCATCTGAAGGTTTAGTTTCGGTAGGCCCAACACCTTGAGTATCCTGAGGCCTAGACATCTCCATGTGGGAGTCGGAGGCGGCCTGTGGTACAGAGGTAGCGGGTGTCAGGGGCTGTGAAAGCACCTCACTGAAAACCAGCGAACCGGCGACTGGCCTAGAAGAGGCTTCATCGTCAGTTTTGGGCCTCGGATGCCTGTCCTTATCCTCGTCTTTGCGTTTTTTGTGTACTCCAGTCGTCGGTTGTTCTGACGGCATGGTACAATTAAACCTTCGGCCAAAGTAGTGGCAAGCAAAATCAAACCGACGTTTAATAGTGCGTTTGTTAAATCTAGCACAAAACCGACGACTAGTGACGTTGTGGTCTGGGCCTAGGCATGGAATACAGTAAGAATGAAAATCCTTATGAGGTATTTGCTTCCCACAAGAAATACAATTATTAACTTTTACTGACATCGGTCTGAGGCAAGAAAAAGTTTCCCCAACAGGGTACTTAGCTTTATTGAAGACTTCGGTTCTGAAATTCGAATTGAAAATCTCAGGAGTCGGCCGAGCGGCACTTGCGAGCTGCTTTTGCTTCAGGCACTGCGCGGCAAGAAAGACTGAAGAAAATGGCGTTGGCTGCATCTAATATACCCCTGGCGCACTAATGTCAGGGAAGAGGTGACAACAACAGACGTCAGACCAAGTCTTTGGAACTCTGGCCGACTGCGGGACCGCCTGACGGCAGGATAACCCCAAGTGTAATGACTGCAGCAGTGAAACACGATGAACATCAAATAGTTCAGGAGTTGAACAAGGCACAAAACCAACAGCGAGGTACTTCGTGGTCTGAGCCTAAACAGATGACGCAGATGCCTTTATTGCCGTTTCTATCCTTCTACCTCATGAGCAGTTCCTCAATTTGACAGTGGCAAAAAAGATTTTCTGGTGCTAGGGCCAACCATGCTAAGATCTCTTTGCTTCCCCCTACAACATAAAGTGCGTCAGGTTTTTTGTCCTGATCCCCAAACAGGAGAAATCACCAAGGGACTCTGACTCATATTCGGCCCCTCAGACTCCTGTATGCTTTTCCCCTACCCCTCTCATCCTCAAATTACTGCAGAAAGCAGTGAAGAGGTAGATCACAGTCATTATCATTGCCCCTGCCTGCCTTGAAAGGTGTGGTTCCCTTTCTGTGGCCTCATTTGATACACCCCCTACCTTGGTTGCTGGACCTGTCTTCCAGACTTTCTCGCTCATCTGTCCAGAATGCCTCATTTGTACATTCAAGCCCTCAAGTTATCTGCTTGGTTTCTGCACTTCTAATGATGGCTAGGCAGTCCAGCCTTTCTTCCCCCCCTGATGCACATTCTTGCATCATCCCAAAGACCATCTACAAGAGAATTTCTACTTTGGCCTCTAAACAGAATCTGCACCTTTTTCCATCCCCTATTCCAGCCATCTATGTTCTAAGCATGTATTTTTCATGACTGGCCAGCTACTCTACTACAAAGGTTCAGTTAGTGACTATCTCAAGTTTTCACACTGGGGAAAATCAGTCAACCTTAGCTTCTCTTAGGGTTATCCCAAGCTTTTTAAGGGGTGCTTTCCTTCTCAGACCTCCCCTGAAAAATCTCACTCCTCCTTGGCATATGAACATTTTGCTTCATGCCTTAACCCAGCAACCATTTGAGCCTGAAGCCAAGCTAACACCCAATTTTTCCCTTTGAAAGCACTTTTTCCAGTGGCAATAACTTCAGCCTATAGAGAGTATCAGATGCTAAAAACAAACCTCCTTACATTACTTCTCACAAGGATAGAGTACTGCTGTGAACTAATCAATTTTTTATCTGTAAAGCAGCCACTGTGACCTCACTGAACCAATGCATTAATGTGACTGTTTTCTTTCCAAACCTCACCAACAACTGGATGTGTATCACCAGCTCCACTTCAATCTCCATCATAACAACACTTTTTGGAAGACAAACCTACTGTTTGTCTCCTTCTCTAAAGCGAAGGTGGGACAAGGAGGTAGAAAAGTATCTTTAGCAAGATGGCTGACTGCATCTGTCATGCTTACACAGAAAACTGCCGCTCTTTGCCTAGGCCTATTAAAGCTCAATCAGCTAGGTCTGTCTCAACTTCCACAGCTTTCTTTTTAAGGACCACCACTGATATTTGTGCTGCTGTCACTTGGCCTGAAGTCCACATATTCATGTCTCATTATAAGCTGGATTTGCTCTCCAGGAAAAGAGTGGCTTTTGGCTCAGCTGTTCTCTGGAATGTCCTTCTTCTATGAGACAACCCCAAGAGCTTATTAGCTGGGGACTCTGTCCCATTCATTGAGGAATGGATGGAAGAGACAACATCTGATACGAAAGTTAGGTACTTACCATAATAACAGACGTGTTATCCGCTTCTGTCCTTCCTCAACTTCCCAGTCTCCTTCCCCTTTCCATTTTATGGAAGTTACTTTTCCTTGGATTCTGATATGACAGTACGGTCTGCCTCCTGAGTAGCATCATGTGCTCTTTTTGCTCTAGAGTAGCACATATTTAGAGATCTTTTGTGTTTCAGGATTCTGGTATCTATCAATCTGTTTTTGCTCTGTCATGGGGTTGCAAGCAAACTTGATGGAAAGTAAAGTGGTGTACAGGATGAGATTATGAGTAAGGGGAGGAGCCTGAACTTTGTAGCCTAAAGGCTAGAGTGTCCAAATATGGGTCCAAGGTCAGATCCAAAGACCCATCAGTTGAGGAAGGATGGAAGCAGACAACAATGATCTACTGTTATGGTCAGTATGCATCTATTACTTGCCTGCTCTTTAAGTGCTAAAAGTTAAACTGCATACCTGTAAACAGTCTAATTCTACTGGTCAACCTCTTCAGCTTCTCTGTGTGTACAGGTGTGTCCGTAATCCTTCAACTCCAAGACTGTGGCCGAATAAGGTTCCTTGAGGACTCATGCATTTACTTTGTCAAAAACTAAACATATAACTAAATATATATTACTTGAAAAGGTTTGATTTTGATATGAAGATGATGATGATGCCCTTCTCTCCTTAGAAAGTACTGAGCTCAGTTGTTGCTTACATTAAGTCCAGTTAATACCGAACACAAACTGCACTTACCTGGCTTGCCAAAACTCTAAGCAGTTAGAACAAGCAGGACTATCACCTCTTAAGCAGGGCGTGCTACACAAGTCTAAACACAGGCAACACACTTCCTTGTAGAAGCAACACGCAAAATAGAATCAACAGAAATACTACAGTATCCATTTTTAAGGCGTGTGGCCAAGTTTGTGAAAAGAAACGTGGCCTCGTATGAAAATGTGTTAAAGGTCAGGCTGGAAATCAAATTCCTCTTGTAAAGCGAGCTGCATTATGCTGCAAACAGCAAAACTATACAGGTGGAAACTGCCCCATGACCTTGTTAACCCTGGCAATGTACATCACCAAATTATGTTTGTTTAACTTAAGTCTTTAACTGTTCCAGAATCATCCCCTCTTCCATACACAGAGTACAAGCACGCATTATGTAAGAATATAAAGAAGCCTAGGGATGAAGCACATAGCTGTTACTCAGCTACCTTGCTCCTAGTGCTGAATGAATATGTAACTAATAATACAACTGATTTTATCCTGGACTGGAAATAAACTGATAAAGTTTGAGCCCACAACCTAGTAGCTCTCAAGTTGGTGCACCACATGGGCACTTGTTTGTGTGTTACCACTAAAACACAAATAAATTGATTCATTAATCAGGGATCGGGAACCTCATGTAGATAGCAACATAGCTTTTGACCAAAATGTGTCCAAGGTTTTAAGCAAATCCTTCTATGTTGCTCGGCTTATAAATAAGGGCATGGCATCTAGGTCCTAAGAGGTCATCATTCCACTGTACTTTGCCCTTGTCAGGCCCATCATAGAGTGTAATGATCCCTTCGGTATATACCTGACCAGACACATGCAGCAACTGGAATCCTTACATAAAGAATACAGGGAATAAACAGTGTCCTACGCTGATTGCCTCAAAGCCTGGTCTCTTTGCTCCGTGTCTCACAGACTTCTGAGAGGTGATCTTTGCCTGGCATATAAGACATCCCTGGATCCTGTTTTGATAAATCTTTTGCACATCCGCAAAACAAAGATCATCAGAAGTATTAAGACCATAATTTTGCTTGCAACATGAGTAGGACATGTTGGAGAGACATATAGTACAGAGGACATTAAGTACAGAGAAAGTTATTAGGGACCTGGGGACCCAAGTTGATAGCAATCTCTCCTTTGAAAACCACATTGCCAAAGTGGTCAGAAAAACCTTCTACATAGCCCACCTCATCACGAAGGGTTTCACATCTAGATCAAGAGAGGTAATCGTGCCCCTTTATTCATCCCTCATCAGGCCCATCATAGAATACAATGCCCCTTTTGGGATGTACTTTACCCGACACCTGCAGCAATTAGAAAGACCCCAAAAGTATCTCACCAAGAGGATCAAGGGTCTCAAACAGATGCCATATGCTGTTCGGTTAAAAAAACTCCAGCTCTACTCAGTTGCATACCGCCTACTTAGAGGCGATCTATGCCTGACATACAAAGCTATGTCAAATACAGAATTAATGGACATGCTCCACCTCAGTAAATCTAAATCCCTTAGAGCCACATGCTCGAGGGACTTGAACCTCAGCACAGAAATAAATAGAACTTGCTGGAGGGACAGGTTCATAACCCAGAGGCTCCCTTCGCTCTGGAATAGTATTCCAGTTCATGTGAGGCAGAGCACCTCACTGAATCTCTTCAAGAAGAATCTCGATAGGTGGATGGGGGATCGTAGGTTTGTCCCAGGGATTACTCCCGTGTCACTATTAGACAGAGGCACAGTAAACTAAACCTTAAAAAGGGCACAATATACTCAAATCAAGGGGTGGCATAAGCCATACAGAATCGGGCTAGGCTTATAATTGCCCCAGGGCAGATAGCCTAGTATGAACCTATGAACCTATATAGGTTTCTTAGAGAATTCCTATAGTTAGGGACATGAGAAGAAGAGCTTTTCCCTATTCTTGTTAAAGAGCAGCTTGGACCAGTTGATGAGTAATCAGAAAATCAACCCTGGTCTGGCTCCTGTGTCTCTAATGGCGAGAGAAAGTCAGTAAATCACCCCCAGTAAATCAAAATATAAATTAAATTTGTGGGTTACACTTAAGTTGCACGGCTAGGCTTTTAAGGACCCTTATGGTCGTTAGTCTGATATATACCTATGAACCTATTCAATATTTTGAAAACAAATGTATGCATGTCCTGTTATTTGTCATTGCTACTTTACCTCTTTATTATCACTTTAAGAAATGTTTGGCCCTTAAGTTAAAGCTGCATCACTTGACACCAAAGCAGGCCACCCTAGAAACTGCATTCCTGCAGAAAACTATTGGAATTCCCTAGACAGTAGTACCACGCCAAATCCATAGACGTGCAGAAATAGCTGGAAACAGCTTTGTCTGGTACTGTAAGAAAGCTGGAGATGGTCTCCACAGGTGTCCCATGACTCAGAACCCAGAAATACCACCCACCTTTTACAAAGCTTTTGTTACTGCTTTAATAACTCACTATACAAAATGACTACAGTGTTTAGCATCAGAGGACTATATTTCAGTGCCTTTTCACATTTGATTGGAGACTGGCCTCTTTTACTGGGCAGAGAAACAGCTTAAAAGAGAACATATCATTACAAAGTGCTTCATACAACCATGGGTGATTCCAAAGTACAATTTGTATGCAAAAACTTTCAGAAGTGCTTACTAACAAATCAGCTCGATGCTTATGTGTATGTAGGTATGCTGTTTTACTGTGCAACAGAAAATCTCTTGCAAAGGCATCACAGCAGGAAAAAACAATGCAACACCTCAGAGACTCCAATGCCTTTTAAAGTTTTTAAACATATTTAGCTAGATACTCTACCGATATGGTTTTCACTAAGGCCTAAGCACAGTCTGCTGTGAATGCAAACAAAACACAACAGAAAGACATCACAGCCTATATAATCCCGTAAAAACTTCTGCCATTTGCGAAATCTCTAACTGCAGTCAGACTTCTGCTGTATGATGTGTATTTTGTGATTTAATAACATAAAATGGCAAGCTACAATTCAACATAAAGCATATAGAGCCTGTGATAAAGCAAACTTAGTTTAATACAATTTATCACATATGTAAAAATGCCACAGTTGTTACTGCTTGCAGCAAAGCAAAAGTGTGTTCTGGAAAACGCACTGCCCACAGGCAGTTAACAGCTCAGTTGATAGCCACAGCTACACACTACAGTACGAGCCTTTCATTTGGTTTATATAACTCTCAAAGGTGATCCTTAAACCTCTAGCTTCCAATGCCATTTCCTGCACACAAGGGCAGTTTTTTTTTTTTTTTTTTTTATTTGGTAGAGCTCACAGAGATCTGCATTTTCTTTTAGCTGCAGTAGTCTTGGAATTTATTATGTAGCTCACAGGGGAATACAATCACAACTTTTTGTACGCTGCTAAGGGTTTAGTCTAACTTGCCCTCAGAATCAGTGAAAGGGTGGAAATGCATTAAGCTACATACCTGAAGGCAGTAATAAGAATGCATCTGTTTGTCAGGCTAGCCTGCAATGAGTCCTGCTGCACAATTTGTTTAGTTGTCTTGTTTTGAAAGGAGGCAAACATATCTACTTGAGGTGTTCCCCACAACTGAAACAATTCCTGGAAGACTCCTTTTGTTAAATTTCCATTCTGTCCTGGTCCTGCTCAGCTTGTCTGCCACTATGTTTTTCTCTGACCGAATGTAAGAAGCTGAAAAGCTACCTCTCAAGCCATCTTATCTAGCCTGCAAACAGGCAACAACCTGATGCCTCCCTCTTTGTGTACCACATCACTGTGGTGTCGTCTGTAATCTCCTGTAGAGATCCTGGAAACCACGGATGATGAAAAGATTTTATGGCAGGTATCACAGCTAATTTTTTTTCTGTCATGTATGCACTTTGGTCTGTCTGAAGAGTTCCACAGGCCTTGCACCTTTACCCCCATGGAAGTTGCTCCCTAAACAAAATCTGAAGCATTTGTAGTTACAGATTTATTTGGGACAACAGGAGAAAAAGTGAAACTTGGATTTTGAGCCATTTGCGGTCTCCAACAGTGCAGTTCCTTTTTGACAAACCCAAAAATTGGAATCTGAAATTCTAGAGGATGAGAATTTTAGGTTCATGCATTTTTAAAAGCCACTACATTTTTCTCATGTGTACCTAGCAAGTGGAATCGTGAGAGTCATAGAAGCCTTAAACTCTAAGCCCCTGCTAAGCTCTCCTGCTGAAATCGGAGACTGATTAGAGAACCTCAGGAAAGTTTCCATATAAAAATCCACCTTTTCTTGGGTAAGTAAAGCCTTTAGCTGAGAAGATTAAGAAGGCAGTCCAGAAACATTCATGTGTGACAGAGTCAAGAAGGATTTCTGAACATTTTACCTGGAAGCCCAGATTAATAAGGTGAGAAAAAACCCAGTTAAGGGATCCTGACATTTGGGGGGAAAGACCTTGCAAAGATAAGTAAGTTGTGTAAATAAGGAAATATGTAAATGTCTTGCCATCTGCAATGATTTATCACTGGAACTAGATATGTAAACACCCTTGAGAGGCAGATAACCTAAAGGATAAGGCACAGACCATTGTGACTCAGACACAGAGAATCTGAGAAATTTTTGAAGCCTGTGTAAACAGGAATGTGATGGTGAATATCCTTTGGTTTTAATGTTACCATAAAACTTCAAAGAGGAAAGAAAGTAACAGGCTCTGAAGGGTCAACATTTTGAAATTTGGCACTTTCACAAACAGGCTGAGAAAGGAAAGATCTAGAACTGGTCTCCATAAAACCTCTGTTTGGTACCAAAAACATTCTGGAAAAGCCTTTCCCCCTTTGATCTAAAGGCACTGGTTCTATGACACCTAGGGTTAGCAAGTGTTGAAGAACCTGAGGAAAAAAAAGTTTGGTTCGGAGGGTGGGACAAACTCTCCTGAAAGGAAATATATGTATGCAGGTACAAAACCCACCTTTACCATCCAAGTGTGCTATACAATTCATTGCCAAAGGGAAATACTGAGAGACACCTTATAGGACAGATTTAGAGAGATGGGGGGGGGGGGGTGAGAGAGACTGCTGACCTAGTCACTGTGAAGGACCAGATAAGCAATTACTAGAAAATGGAAATCAAAGTTTAAATCAATTGCACTAGAAGTAGGGAATACAGTAACAGAGATACAACAACTGGAAATTGGACCATTGAAAAAGGGTAGGAGCAAATTATACAGAAAAAAAATGAAAATTGTGAGAACAATGCGTACAGAATAATGCTTTGGAGGAAGAATGAGGTTTAAAAGAATGTAGGATTTGAATGAGCTTTGTAATGTTTGACTGACTGGATACATTATAAGTGATGTATAATGTTTGCTACTAAAAATATGTCAACGTGGTTTGTTTTCATTTATATAAATGTATGATTGTCTATGTCATAAATGATAATTTAATAAAGATGTTTTGTGATTGAAAAAAAATAAACAGCCGTTAACTGCTGCTCTAGGAGGCACTGTGCAATAATACACTTCCAACAAGCTTACCACTCTTGTGTAAGCACCATCAAGCCTGCTCGTAACCATCCAAAGCAAACAAAGCATGGGGTCTCTCAGAGAATCAAAGGAACACTGCATGTTAGGACCCAATAAACTACATGCGGCACATGAAAAGGAGAAACGGTAACCTGGTTTGTGTGCTCAAGTACTAGAACTCTGGTTTTGCTTTAGACTACTGGGTTGGTTTCCTTGAGCAGAGCAGCTTTCTAAACCCCACAGCCTTCCTTGGCTTGCTGTTGACGACTCTACCATGGTCAAGACATAAAAAGAAATCTGACTGCTTGAAACCTTTCCTCAGTTATGAGGATTTTTTAAACAGCCCAGCAGGAAGTGCATTTACACAAAAATCAATGCCATTTTAAGAAAAAAATGAAAGAAACAGCAACTATCTACATTTTGTCTGAAAGCAGCATATTTAAAGACAGAAAAACATATTATTAGCGAAACCCACACTACTAGAAGAAACTGATGAAATGCAGCTAACTCTATAGGAATTACTCACATTGCCACCAATACGGTCTTATATTCTTATTTCCCTACTGAATTCACCTAATTTGAAACACAAAATGATACTTTGCAGGTATGCTGCAATACCATAAGCACCAAAAAAACATCTGGGCTATTATTATTATTGCTTATGCACGGAACAGAATAAACTACAGAAACCAATGCCAGCTATTCACTTGCTATGCATTTATTTAAGTACTCTAATGTTACTATTTACTTCTGCCTTAAAACTACATTTGATCTTAAAATCCCCTAAACTCTCCTGCTAACATAACAAAACTTTCTGCATTTTCAATGAAATAGCAAACTATTCTAATTACTTAAAATAAATTATTGCTTGCAGTGATATGACAATGGAAGCACTGCCCCAATAAAATGTTAAATACATACAGGAGACTATTCTTACATGCCCATCTGTCACAACACATGGTGGAGCTTAATGAATCTGACATGATTATAAGGAGTAAGAAACAGTCATGGCCACTGACAGGAAAAAATGTAATCGTTTTTCATGTGTTTAAGCATATTTATTATGAATTTACAACAGTAAAACATTATGATATTTCAGTGCAGCACAGTTTTATACAACTCCTAATGAGAAAGGGGAACTGAAAATAAACAACCAACCAACCGAATAAGTGAATAAATAAATAAACATAACACTGGAAATAAAAGACTTGCTTGACCTGCACAAACCAACCAACCAAAGCACAAGCAAAAATTACGTAATGCTTGGTTAATTAAGTTCTGTACTCAGAGTTTGATTTTTGATACTTAAAAGTATGAGGGAATCTTACACACAAGAAATCAAAATAAAACTATGACAAAGACAGTGTGTAAACGACATACTTTACTCCACATACCTGAAAACCTACACCAAAGAAATTAGAACAGATGCATAAATTAAAAACTCTCGCCATGTGGATTTATGAGGGCAAAACATGCAAAATCCTGCGCAATCCATACCCAGACGTATTCAATTTCTAACATTAGACAGCAGTACGCAAATTCTATGAGTAGAAGTAAGTTCAAATACAAACTTTTCGTTGGATAAGGAAACTTTCTTTTAGAATTAAATCCTACATTAACTACAAAAACAGCTATCAAAGGCTTGCCTACCCAGCAGTCCACCATATGCAAGGTTACATGACAGAGCAAACCTTAGCATTTCAGTAAGAATCTAAAAAAGGACTGGCTTACACCCGTCTATTAGTAACCCTGCAATGACATCACAGAAATGATTGTCTTCCACAGCTTAAACAAGACCGCATGGGATCTCTTCTCATACTTCTCACAGTAAAGTTGTGCAAGTTGAAGTTACCATAACAGCAGATGTTCACATGATCAGTGACTCAGTAGCCAAGCTTCAGGGCAACTTCCACGTTCCCAGAATGTCAGGCAGTTTGAGCTGAGCTGACTAATAAACATGTTTGCATGCAAAACTCTTCAGAGCTTTCCTATCACAACAGAGAGGGAGGCTGAGCCCTGAAAGGCCAAAGCTATGAACAACTCCGAAATGTCCACACACTGGCATACAAATGAGGAGGATGGAGGGATACTGCAGCTAGTAGTGATTAATCGAACATCTACTGCTATAAGTTCAACTTACGCAGCTGTATGCTGTTCATCATATTGATCACTGCAGCAGTAGCCTTAGTTACATGGGTAGATTACCACAGCTAATTACATTTGGGAGGTGGAAAAAGAAGAATCCAAGAACCCCTGGAGAGTGAACCTAGCAAAGCCTGGTTTAGTCTTAGAGAGGAAATCTAGCTTAACAGTGTTTTGTAAAAGTATGTACAGAGGGCCAAGTAGCAGCTTCTTGAATATTTCTAGTATCCAACTCTTTCCAAAAAGCCACATATCCTCCCTAGAACAATTACATTTTGGTGAGTATAAAAAAAAAAAAAGGTAACAGTCTTCAGAAGGCAACCAGGGATTATGTTGAGACCCACAGAGGTGGTGTTCTTGGCTTTAGCAAGTGCTGCCAGCCTGCTAATAGGCAGTGATAGTATGTTGGAGGGGATTTCACCTGGTGGAGATCGGGGTGGGTGGGGGCGAGTGTGGAGTGAAGATTGAGCTGAACATATCAGCCAGGTGATTTGCTGCGTCACCCTACTCAGTGAACACCGTTGGTGGTACCACTCACCACCAGTTCAGCACACTGCTGTTTGTTACCTTTAAGGTTCTGGACATAGCTGAAGAAGGTGTTATGATTGTCATTAGGCTGCAAGGCTAGCCTGACCTTGCAGCTGGCCTTGTTGGACTTAATTAGACCTCTTAGCCCCTTGTCGAGTTGCATACAAGAGCACTTCTTTTACGGGAATTGTTTTTTCTAATTTCAGCCATAATTTTTCTTCTTTTATTATATTACCCTGTTTAGGTGAGGATTTCTCCAGTGGAGTTTGATTTTAGTTTTTGTTTTAGGTTACGTCTGGGAGATAAGGCAGCCTCTATGCAGCCATTGACATGTTTGTATAGGAACTCTCTCAATAACTCTGCATAGGTAGCTCTGGTCTTGGCATTAGGGGAACCTTGAATTTTGTCAAACTGTCACTTAACACAAATAAATAAATAAATGGTCACTTAACAGGCTGTAGTTTGCCTAAGTACAGTTCCGAGCAATTACTGATTTAGCTGTTTTTTTCCAGGTTTGATTTTTACTTCAAAGGAGGCAGCTTTGTGATCTGGCCTCACTAGTAAAGATATGAACTGGGGGGGGGGGTGCAATGCTTTCCCATTGTTGGCAAGTACCAGATCCAGTAAGTTCAATCCTCTGGTTGGAGCATGCACTATCTTTTCCAAGGTGTTTGTGTTAATAAACTCCAGGAAGCATTTAAACATGAATACAGTGTTTGGTGGATAGGTGAGCACCTCAAGTCAGTTTAGGTAAGAGTTGTGAGATTCTAGGGGCACATAAGATGACCTGTAGCTAGCCATGACATGGTGAGGGTGTTATCTATGGTGAGATGGACACAGATGAGCTCCACGATATCATCCTGTTTAACCAACCAGGAGGTATGTCTGCCATCAACATAGATCGAGACGCCATCACCTTCAGCACCAGTCTGTGCTGTTGTTGTTCTCAGCATGTGGAAGGCTACGTAACCTTGCACTGCCAGAGTTCTTTCTATGGTCACAGCACAGATTTCTACATTCTCCATAGACAGGAGTACTTGAAAGGTGTGAAGATTTTTGTTTAGGGTCCCAACACTGAGCAGCGACATCATAAAGTTGTCTGGAGACTTTTTCACTTTGTTGGGTGGACAAAGTTTTAGCCAGTAACCGAAAGGCTGGGGGGGGGGGGGGGCGGCAGGTGCAGACGATCCTTGGCAAATTGTGGTCTGCTGACCATGCCCTCCCATGCTGACAAATATGAGATCCCCCTGGAGTGCTGCCACAAACTAAGACAATTACTAAAATTAATCATTTAAGTCTATAGTGTGGCATCATCCTTGGTGGAGGCAGAATGCTGCTCAGTGCAAGGCTTGTACCTACCTGCAACACAAATTTTGAGAGATTCATTGAGTCTCTTTTAATATAGTCCAGTGAGGTACTTCTCAGATCATTTACACCCACATGGACTATGACAGAATCATATGGGAATCTGGGGTGCAGTAACTTAAGTCCATGAGGGATATTGCAGATCCTGGCTCCAGATAGATAACTAACTTTTACCTTCTCCTCGTCTAACCTGGTGAGTGGGGCATCTGAGTGTTGCACAACAGAGTCCCTAATGACAAGAGTATTAGGTAAAGTATATGCCTCTCTTATGGGTTTTGCTCCTGGACGACCACAGTGTGTAGGCTTACGTGGGATGCTTGGTGTTGCTTTTGGTGTGCATTTTAGTAACTGCTGAGGAGCAGCGTTGCGGTTAGGTGGCACTGCTCAGTCTTGGGCAGGGATTCCCACAAAACAAGTTTTCTGCTTTCCTTTCTTAGTTGTATTAGCTGAATGTTCATTTTAGACCACTTCTAGCAAAAAAACATTACTAGTGAAATACAGTAAATTCTCAGTTAACCGGCACCCATGGGGATTGGTAGATGCCAGATAACTCTTAGTTATGTACTTACCATAACGATAGATGCATGTGATCCATCTCGCCTACATTCATTACTGTTCGGCTCGGAGCAGAGAATCGGCTCCGACTCGGTCGCTATAACAAGCACGAAGTCTCTCATTGGCTGGGCCAACCCTGTATCCCAGGATGCACCACACCCAAACCCCCAGATCTTGTTTGCCCCAACACATTCTTCCACCAACAGAACCCATAAAGAGAAATCTGTAAGAGGAGAGAAACAATAATATTCTTAGGGGAATCTAGGAATATATGTCTCCTCCAAGTCCAACAGGTTGGGGGAAGGAGGGTGGGTATGTAAGAATGTAGGCGAGATGGATCACATACATAACTAGGAGATGTAATGTGATCCTATCTCACCTACATTCATTACTGATGGGACAGTGTCCCTAGCACCTGAATCCTGGGGGGCTCACTGGAAAACACTCCTGAGCACTATGGAACCAAAGGAAGCCCGACCTCTAGATGCCACGTCCAATTTGTAATGAGAAATAAAGGTATGTGGAGAAGTGCAAGTAACCGCTGCACACATCTCATCCACAGACAGCCTAGCGTGAAAAGCCACTGAAGTTGCCATAGCCCTAGTAGAATGTGCCTTCACTGGAAAGGGAAGATCCCTACCAGTCAATGCATAAATGAAGGAGATGCAATCCCTAATCCACTTAGCAATGGTGGACTTAGTTACAGATCTGCCAATTCTATTGTCCGAAAAAGACACAAACAACTGATCCGATTTCCTCTCCTGTTGTGTCCTACTCAAATAAAACCTCAATTGTCTATGTACATCCAAACTGGTGAAATATGTATTCTGCTTTGTTGGAGAATTGTGGGAAAAAGACCGGCAGCTCAACAGACTGTTGAAGGCAAAAGGCGGAAGAGACCTTAGGGAGAAAGGAAGGGTTTAGTCTCAGAAATACTCTGTCCTTATGAAAAATCAAATAAGGAGGTTTGACAGAAAGGGCTTGAAGCTCCGAAACCCTTCTGGCTGAAGTAATGGCTACCAGAAATGCAGTCTTCCATGATAAGAATTTTAATTCGCAAGAGGCTGCCGGCTCAAAGGGAGGAGACGTTAAAGCTCCGAGCACCATATTTAAGTCCCATGGTAGAATGGGTTGCGAAACTGGGGGCGAATCAACCAGGCTCCTTTCAGAAAGGCTTTACACAGCCTATGACCCATGAGGGAAGGTTCATGAGCAACGTGAAAATTAGAGATCGCCGCCAGTTGAACCTTTATAGTGGAGACAGTGGAACCCTGTCTAAAAAGTGTTGCCAAAAAATCTAAGACCGCTGATACAGGGGCTGTAAGGGGATTAAGATCACGCTGCTCGGCCCAAATTGCAAATCTCTTCCCTTTACTAGAGTATATCCTCCTAGTAGAAGACTTGTGGGAAGAGGACAGAATCTGTACCACTTCCGGGGTAAAAGTATGTTGTCTAACTAAGGCAGGAAGTGGAGCAGCCAAGCAGCGAGTTTGAGAGTTCGGAGGGATGGATGGGGCTGCCCCGACTGATGAGTCAATAGGTCTGGAGCTGGGTCCAGAATCCAAGGACCATCCACCGCATACTTCTGAAGGAAGGTGAACCAAACTTGACGGGGCCAGTGTGGTGCGATCAGAATTATGCTGCTTCCCAAACAGATTGCCTTCTGAATCACTCTTGGCAGAAGAGGGATTGGAGGGAACGCGTACAGCAGACCGGAGGGCCAACTGTGGACTAGAGCATCCCTGGGTGACTCCCCCTGAGGAGGGATCAGTGTGAAAAAATTGCTGCACTTTGCATTTAGGAGACTGGCAATGAGGTCGCAGCAGGGAAGACCCCACTTGGAGAAAATCTGAACAGCCACTCGATCGTTCAGGGACCACTCGTGAGGCATCAGAATAGCTCTGCTCAGCCTGTCTGCTATCACGTTGGACTTCCCCGGAATGTGCGTTGCCACAAGAACACGCTGGGAAGCGATCGCCCAGTTCCACACTCTCATGGCTTCCCTGCAAAGGGGATAGGACTTGGTCCCCCCCCCTCCCGTTTGTTCAGATACCAGACAACCGACATATTGTCAGAAAGAATCGCAACAGTTCCCTCGGGAAGAAAGCTGTGTAGTGCCTGCAACGCTAGAAGCACCGCTCTCATCTCCAGAACATTGATATGCAAGTGAGTCTCGTGATCTTGCCAGGTACCTTGGACCGTTCTGCCCAGATAATGCCCCCCCACCCTATCTGGGAGGCGTCCGTGGTTACCGTGGCAGCGGGGGGATGGGGGGGATGAACAATCTCCCTTGATTCAGATTGGAGGGGAGAAGCCAACAACGAAGATCTTGTCGGCATCTCTCTGTGATGAAATATATATATAAATATATAACAAAAGAACAGAATTATATAAACAGGGAACTAGGTGTGAATTTTACCCCCAATTTTTATGCCACATGTAACACCACCAATGTAATTTACTTAGCAACATGTGACTGTTGTGATGTATTTTACGTGGGCTTGACAACACGTAGATTTAAAGATAGGGTGTACAATCACATATACGATATACGGAAAATGAATGAAAATAATGTACTAGCCCGACACTGTCAGATGTTTCCAGCCCATAGTTTTAGATTTAGAGTTCTTCAGATTCTATACCCTAACAAAAGGGAAGGTGATACATTAGGCACACTAGAATTATATGAGTTGAGATGGATTTTAACACTCAGGGCACATTTAGAACCTGGCCTTAATACCTCACTCAATATTAGACCAGCTCTTCTGTGACCTTATATTTCCGTATCTAAAATACATCATGGTCTAGATAAAGTAATTAATTTTACACTCTTATGACATCACTGAATAAGATAGCTACTCCCTCATGGGTCACTCTCATCATTTGGAAAGAACTTTCTTCTGTTTCTTGCTCTTAGCATGTTACTAAATATGTTATATTATTGATTTGGATAAACATATCCTTTTATATATTGATGGTCTTACTGAATAACAGTGATTATAATTTATACAGACTACATTTAAACATGAGTTTGCTATTTTTATACCATGTTTGTTATTTATTCTTATTCTGTCATTATTTTTTAGTTTTCCGTCCCCCCCCCTTTCCCTCCTTCCTTCCTTCCCCTCCCCCCTTCCCACTTTTTCCCTCCTTCCCCCTTCTTTTCCTTTTTCTGTTTCTTTCATAGAATGTTTCAATATATAAGAAATGTTATTAGTGAATATACTATAATAGAACTCAGGTTCTGATTTTAAATACTTAATAACAAGGTAGTTTTTGTTGAGTAAATATACGATCACTTGCATTCTTTGGCAGAACTTGTATTGTAGGATATGTCAATATTATATGCACCGTAGGCCTTGGTCTTAAGGTTGCCTAGGATATATCTAATTGATTCTTTAAATTGATTAATTAGAACTGTTTTCCCGCCACTAAGGCTCATTAACTGGGGCATGGATATGTATAAAAACAGTAGTATTTTATGAATTGTTGTAACCTGATGAAGCGCACTTTTTAGGTGCGTGAAAGCGCTCGTTCTGTTTTATAATTAAAGATTCTTTACCATCGTGGTGGCTCCAGTAATTTGTTTGAATATTCTGCTGTCGATTTTGCTGGTGCCTTTGGATGATATTGCTGGGTTTCGTGTTTTTGGTTTTTGTCTCTCTACTTTTGTTCCTGGCTCATCAACACGCGATGGACACTCCGAATATTGAGCTTGACTACGTTCCGGGTAATACTGATAATATACCTAATTGGAATGAATTGTTCTATCAGAAAGAAAATCCATTGCTTAATTATGACAACAAGATAAATACTCCGCCAGTAGTTAATACCAGCACGGAGAATGTACAAGAATTTTACCTGGCCTTAAGGAGCTTAGAAAACGATTTGTATAAACTCCATAGACTTATCTGGCAGAGGAAGCATTTGGAGGCGTGCTTGCACTTCAAGGTCATCCCGCGTGGCATGCGGGTACTCTGCATGCCGAGTTACGGAGAAGCGCATCCTGAACTCCTACGAAAATGGCAACAGCTGAACTTAGATCTTGGCTACAACTATTTAAAGTTGCTTATTGAATATTTTTTGCCTATAGAGGAGAACCTCATAACTAAGGTTGAAGGTGAGCACAAAGCACTCATTACTCAATATAAAAGTGACTTTTGCGTGATTAGAACAAATAATATGTTGAGACAATTAGTTTTTTATAGTAATAAGCTGGAACAAACCAAACTAAGAAAGTTAAAACGTGACTGTAATGACTTTGAAACAGGCCACATCTTCTTATGGCCGAGGTTTAATGAAGCGGTAGCTTCAGGTGAAATAAATAATCAAAACAGTGCAGTATCTCATGGCACGAACAGCACAACTAATAGAACGGAGCCAATTCATGAAACATCCAATAGTGCTGCTTCGACCCTATCACAGTTTGATGGGGATATTACGCCAACCATCTCTACCCTTCCCTGTAATCAACAGGGTTTGAATTTAAATCTGACAACTGGAGGAGCTAGATTCAAAGAAACAACATCTCAGACAAATAATGTATATAAAGCGACCCATGCTTTAAACTCCCCTCTTCCGTACAAACATCGAGCGCAAACACGCTCAACAAGCAGGGGGAGAGGGAAGCGCAAGATGTCCGACGAGAACTGGGGGAACAGAAAGAAGAAATTCTAAACACTCTGTTCATTAATATGTCTTCCAGACATCTGACTGACAGTGACTGTTCTGTTCGTAATAAGGGACTTTCTTTCATTCCCTCCCGAGGGAGTGAATTGTCAGACACTTTAATTTCACTTCGTAAATTTACGAGAAAAGTAGCTTTGAAATTACTTTTTAAAGACTCAGCTACTGCAGTGCATGACTATAATGTTGTTGAATTGAAAAGGAAGAGTTCTTATATACCACCCTTACCGAGCTTTGTGGACTGTTTTCAGAGAGCCTGTGAACATGATTTTTATTTATATTTTGGTGAAAAGCGGCATAAAAAGTTGTTCGTGAATTTGAATGCAGCCCAGAAACAAAGCCTAGATACCCTTTGTAAAGACAACAGTTTGACATTCAGACCTGCCGATAAAGGGGGGGGGTTGTAATAATGGACTCTATCTTTTATAATGATATGATGAATAACATGCTTAATGATGATGTTGCCTATTCTCTAATATGTAAATCAGAAGTTGTCTCAATTATTAGTAATGTTCATGACATGCTATACGACCTTCTAATGTCTAGGTGTATCAATAAGTCCCTATATGAGTTTCTTGACATTGAGGCACCTTTGATACCCATAATAAAGGGGTTGCCGAAGATACATAAAGGAATTCATCCACCACCCTTGGGCCGATAGTATCTGGCAAATTATGGGTAACGGAGAATGCATCAAAATATGTACAATCAAAGATTGGTCCTCTAGTGGAGAAGATACCTACTATTCTGAAAAACACATACAAACTGCTAGATGATTTAAAAGATGAATCATTACTTGACAGGGTAACATCAGATACTCTTATGGTCACTCTAGATATTAAGAGTTTGTTTACGAGTATACCGAATGAATTCGGTATAGAGGCTGTCAGGAAACATCTTAATGAATGTGGTAACATTAGTAATGATGAGCAGTTTATTATTTGTACTTTGCTTGATATAATATTAAACAACAATATCTTTATATATCGGGATAATATATATAGGCAGGCATGGGGGGTAGCCATGGGTACCCCCTGTGCGAATGCCTATGCGAATTTAGCAGTTTATGAGTGGGAGAGGACACACGTATTCAATGAAGAGAATTTCATTAATAATGCCATTTACTATAGGAGATTTGTAGATGATATCATACTCTTTTGGAATGGTACCATCGATTCCTTGAATGATTTTGTAAATTATATGGGAACACCACCTCCTTTTTGAGCTTTACATATGAGGCTTCCCTGGTTAGTATTAACTATCTTGACATCACTATAGTTAAAAATGATAAAAATGAGTTTTTTACATCATTATATAGGAAACCCTGTTGGAAAAATGGAATATTACACTATGAAAGTATGCATCCTAGGCACATTTTTCCAAATGTAGTTAAAAATCAGATGGAGAGGGTTACTAGACTCTGTAATACCGATAGGGAAAAAGAACGCCTCTTAGATTTCCAGAGACAATGCTTTATAAAAAGAGGTTATCCGAATCAATTAATTATGAACCATGGAAACGATAGTTTGAATGCCTCAAAAGAGGATTTATGAATAGGCCCTCAAATGGACATTATACCAGATTTCAGAAAGGTATAATATATTATGACATCAAATATTCTAATGATGTCAAGCATATTAAAGATATTTTAGTTAAGAACTGGAAACTGCTAAATATAAATAAAGAAATGATGAACATAGTAGGTAACTATCCCAGGTTCAGATATAGTAATTGTTTCAACTTAAAAGGATTTTATGTAAAGAAAGAGTTTCTTATATACCTAAAGATTTAAGAACCAACTTTAGACAAGGAACATTTCCTTGCAATAAATGTTGCATCTGCAAATATATAACAAAAGAACAGAATTATATAAACAGGGAACTAGGTGTGAATTTTACCCCAATTTTTATGCCACATGTAACACCACCAATGTAATTTACTTAGCAACATGTGACTGTTGTGATGTATTTTACGTGGGCTTGACAACAAGTAGATTTAAAGATAGGGTGTACAATCACATATACGATATCTGGAAAATGAATGAAAATAATGTACTAGCCCGACACTGTCAGATGTTTCCAGCCCATAGTTTTAGATTTAGAGTTCTTCAGATTCTATACCCTAACAAAAGGGAAGGTGATACATTAGGCACACTAGAATTATATGAGTTGAGATGGATTTTAACACTCAGGGCACATTTAGAACCTGGCCTCAATACCTCACTCAATATTAGACCAGCTCTTCTGTGACCTTATATTTCCGTATCTAAAATACATCATGGTCTAGATTAAAGTAATTAATTTTACACTCTTATGACATCACTGAATAAGATAGCTACTCCCTCATGGGTCACTCTTATCATTTGGAAAGAACTTTCTTCTGTTTCTTGCTCTTAGCATGTTACTAAATATGTTATATTATTGATTTGGATAAACATATCCTTTTATATATTGATGGTCTTACTGAATAACAGTGATTATAATTTATACAGACTACATTTAAATATGAGTTTGCTATTTTTATACCATGTTTGTTATTTATTCTTATTCTGTCATTATTTTTTAGTTTTCCGTCCCCCCTTCCCTCCTTCCTTCCTTCCCTCCCCTTCCCACTTTTCCTCCTTCCCCTTCTTTTCCTTTTCTGCTTTTTTCACAGAATGTTTCAATATATAAGAAATGTTATTAGTGAATATACTATAATAGAACTCAGGTTCTGATTTTAAATACTTAATAACAAGGTAGTTTTTGTTGAGTAAATATACGATCACTTGCATTCTTTGGCAGAACTTGTATTGTAGGATATGTCAATATTATATGCACCGTAGGCCTTGGTCTTAAGGTTGCCTAGGATATATCTAATTGATTCTTTAAATTGATTAATTAGAACTGTTTTCCCGCCACTAAGGCTCATTAACTGGGGCATGGATATGTATAAAAACAGTAGTATTTTATGAATTGTTGTAACCTGATGAAGCGCACTTTTTAGGTGCGTGAAAGCGCTCGTTCTGTTTTATAATTAAAGATTCTTTACCATCGTGGTGGCTCCAGTAATTTGTTTGAATACTCTTTGATGAAGATGGGATGGGACAAGGGCAGTTCCTGATATGACCACTGGACCGAAAGGAGCCATTGAAGTATTCGCATGTGTAACCTGGCAAGAGGGACTAGAAGAATGGTAGCCGCCATTGTTCCCAACAATTGAAGAACCATTCTGGCTTGGGCTTTTCTCTGGGGCAGCAAGGCCAGAACTTGGGCCTGCAACACCTTTAATCTCTCCCTGGGTAGAAATGCTCGCATCTTTAAAGAGTCTAGCTCTGCGCCGATAAAGGCAACATGCTGTGATGGCAGCAATACAGATTTTGCCCAATTGAAAGTAATTCCTAGTAGATGCCCCAATTTGACGGTAGTTATCATGGCTTGAATAAGTAGATGCCTGGTGGGGGCGGTGAGGAGCCAGTCGTCTAGATATGGAAACACCTGGAATCCTAGACGTCTCAGGTGAGCAGTCACCACTGCCAAACACTTGGTAAACACCCTGGGGGCTGTGGTGAGACCAAAGGGCAGGCCCCGGAATTGAAAATGACTGGCCCCCAGCTGGAAGCATAAATGATGCCTGGAGGCCTCGTGTATCTTGATGTGATAATAGGCGTCCTTGAGATCTATGGAGCACATCCATACTCCTTTCTCCAGCAGGGGGAGAATGGATTGCAAAGTGACCATCCGGAACTTGGACTTCTTTATAAAGCAGTTCAAATGGCTGAGATCCAGAATGGGTCTTAAGTCCCCTGTTCTTTTCGGCACCAAAAATAATCTCGAGTAAGTTCCTGATCCGATCTGGTCTGCAGGGACTGGTTGGATGGCTCCTTTTGTTAGCAGCTTTGAAATTTCTAGTGCTGCTTGATCCCGTTGACTGGGTGGAACGTCTGGGATTCTCTTTGACGGTGGGGGAGAACGGATAAAGGGAATGGTATAACCTCCGGTGATGATTTGAAGCACCCATTGATCCTGAGTGATGGACTCCTAGGCCTGAAGATGCTCTGAAAAATGACCCCCAACTGGCTCTGGAGATGCACAGTCGGGTAATCCCTCAGGGACGTTGGAAGGAGGAACCACGAAAGGATTTGCGGTCTCCTGTATTGCGGGGGCCTACGCCACTTCTAGGGTGACGTCTTCCGGAGTAATTCCCCCCTCCTCTGCCTCTGGAGGGGGGGGTCACTCTGATGGGCAGGGGAAGACTTTTGAGACTTTCTGAACCACATTTTTCCTCCCCTCTGAGCCTTGGGATAAGGTCTAGTGGGAAGAGAAAAAAGGGCCCCAACGGCAGACAAAGTCTTGCCCTCCTGCTCACATCTAGTGAGGATGTCTTTCACCTTGGGTCCAAAAAGGGAGGACCCGTCGAATGGGGCATCCGTGAAAGAAGACTTGAAAGCCTCCGCAAAATGACACAAGCGCATCCAGGCTTGCCTCCTGAGGGCTACACCTGAACTCGTTGCTCTACCCGCCCCCTCGGCTGCATAAGATATGAGCCTCATGGACGAGTTGACGACGGAAGAAAGGGTAGACAGCTGGGCATTCACAGACTGGGTCAACGCCTCAGGCAAATTACCCGACAGGGTATCTCCCAACTCCTTTATGAGATCCCTTTGGAGCCGTGTAAAATGACACAAGTAATTCAGCGACCGCAAGGTAAAGGTCGCTGAAGACAGGGTACACTTCCCATATCTATCCATGCTCCTAGACTCCTTATTAGGAGGATGGATGGAAGTAGAAGCCTCTGCCACGTCCTGCTGAGAGGCCGACGCCACCACCATGGCATACACAGGTACTCCCTTGGTCAAAAACTCTTTTCCAGGAGGTGCAGATAAGAATTTATTGGGGCGGTTAGGAACTGGCTCCACACAGTCAGGGTGTTCCCACACCCTTCGACAAATAAGATCCAACAATTCATCGAAGGGTGGAGACACCCAGGAGGAGGAAGGCTGGGCTCCAAAGGCCTTGAGGAAGACTGACTCCTCCTCAGAAGGGTTTTTGGATGGCCAGTCGCCCCGCTGTCTCAAGATCTCCAGGATATCGGAGAACGAGACATCATCAGAGGACGACTTTGGGGACCTTTCTGCATCATCGAGGTTGGTATCCGAGGTGACAGACTCATCTGGGGAGTCGAGGTGCTTCCTCTTACACAGCTTCTTTCTGGGAGGCTCTTCAGGCACGGACTCTGAAGGGCCCTCAGATAGCAGGGGACCACACAAGGAGGTGTCCTCAGGCCTTGGAGCCCCGCTGTCCAGAGATAGGGGGGCACCAGAAACTCTGGTCGCAGTGTCCGGGGAGGGAGATGCCGATTCGGTTGAAGTCACCAAGGACTTGGCCAGCGTGCTCCTCATAGCCTCGAAGGCAGGTCCCCCAGAATTGGAGGAGAGGCCTGTCTCCGAAACCATGACCGGAGTCGGGGTTCCCCTAGCCGAAGCACCAAGGGGGAGACTTGGAGCTGAAGCCAGAGGCCCAAATATATCCCCCACGGGCCCGACTGAGGACACCAGAGTGCCGAAACCTGTAGAAGGAATAGAGAAAGTTGAAGCAGAGGTCAGGACCGAAAGACTGGCAAGGGGTCTTGGGGCCGACCCAAGGACTTCACTCGATTCAGCATACTCCGACTCCGACGACACCAAGGTTGTCGGAGGAGGAAGAAATGGAACAGATACTATGGTAGGCTCCGGAGCCGACTGGGCTGGAGCCAAAAATAATTTAAATAACACTGGTGACTGGAGGAGCCTCTGGACCACCCTATCTACATCCGAATCTGAAAGTCTGGAGGACCTGGAGGAGACGGAAGGGGGTCAAAAAACCCTTCCCATCAGATCCAAAACACGGCTAGGAGAACGGCTCCAAAAGGATCGGAGCCAAAGCAGGCTCGAGAACCACTGAAACCTCCTTTGGCGCCGAAGGTTGTGGAACCGAGGGAGCCGGCTCCGAAATAGATAAATTTTCCTGCGGCTCTGAGATCAATGGAACCGAGGAAGGAGACCCAGCTGTCGACCCTGAATCCTGCGGCTCCGAGATCAATGGAGCCGAGGAAGGAGACACAGCTTTAGACCCTTTATCCAATGGCTCCGAGACCAGTGGAGCCAAGGAAGGGGACATTGATCTTGATCTTTTCTCCGGCGGCTCCGAAGAAGTGGACGGAGCCGGGGACTTCTTTTTTGACTTGACCCTGGATTTTTCAGAGGGAGAAGAACCTACAGCTTCCTCAAAGGAGGGTTTAATTAAACCCTTCAGGATAAGTTTATTTTTTCTCTCCTGCAAAACCCTTGAAGAGAAAGCATGACAGACACTGCAAGATTCTTGCAAGTGTTTGGCGCCAAGACAATAAAACGCATATCGCGTGATCGTCTGTCAAAGACATTTTATAATTACACTTCACACATTTTTTAAAACCCGATGGCTTATGTTCTTTCTGCTCTTTAGTAGACATCAAGACACAATACAACACAAACACGAGGAGGAAAGGGAGGAACAGCTCTAATTTAAATGCCGAGACACCAGATAGGGCAAAGGCCCTCTAACTTAAACGGGCCTTGCCCGCCAAACAGAAGGACCACCACACAACAAGAAAAACAACAGTCCCACTCAGACACAAGGTCAATACAACAACGTAGCTATTAAAATAGCTTTTGGATATAAATTCTCCTACAAAAAAACAGCTAAGAAAGATCAAAAAGAGGGTACTTAGCCACAGCCAAGTTGAGACCATGTCGATACTCCAGGAGCGGCAAACGAGATCTGGGGGTTTGGGTGTGGTGCATCCTGGGATACAGGGTTGGTCCAGCCAATGAGAGACTTCGTGCTTGTTATAGAGGCCGAGTCGGAGCCGATTCTCGGCTCCAAGCCCATCAGTAATGAATGTAGGCGAGACAGGATCATATTACATCTGTAGTTTCAGGTTGCTTGAGAACTACTATTAAAATAGAACTGACTATAGCTGACTGGGGTTGGGAGGGTGGCCTAATGGTTAAGGTGTTTGCCTTACAAACACAAGGTGCAGGGTTTGAGTCTCACAAGGGATAATTGGCTAAGCTTAAAATGGCTCACAAGGGCAGTTAGCTTAGTACTAATCTATGAATCTATGAATAATACTGTACCCTATACTATTCGTTTGGTGTGACTTGTTCTCTGTTTGGGGAGAGGGAGAATTTATTCTGATCTTCCTTTTTAAAACTCTAAAACTCTAAAAATGTAAGGTATGTTTCTGCGGGGGGAAACAAAGTGCACACATGAAAATTGTACTATACTTCAATATTTTTTGCCGGTTGCTTGAGTTCCGGTTAACTGAGAGATTACTGTATACACAAAGAGCAAGCAAATGAGAAAATACACAGATGCAATGCACTGATTTAGACATCATAACCGACACTGAGAATATAAAGGCAACCCATTATGTATTGCAGATTATTTCTGTATCGCATACAACAGCAGACAAGTTCTCTACCATAACCACATAGATCTTCTGTATTGAAAAGAATGACTAGAATTCTGAACAACATACATTAGTCTGGCACCGTCTTTGGAGCTTCGAGTTTGCAAAAAGACCAAAAAGTTTAAATGCAGGTTTAAAACAGAAGCTGCATCATCTACCCTCACTTCAGATTTTACATTCTGCTATATGTAATGGCATTTCATTTTTTTCTGGTAAATACTATCTGCTGAAGGAATGCAACACTTGCTGTGAGATCCACTTCAAACACGCATAACAGAAATAGAGGCTAACAAGACATAGGCCTTGGGTCTAATCTTTCAGCTTTTCCTGGTTAGGGGTCGCCACAGCGAAGTTCCGGTCCGCTAATGATTATCAGTGGATTTTACGGTGCAGAGTTGCCAGCCCGACACCCAACCTTCAAAGAAGGCATACCCATTCACGCACGCACCTACCTGCATGTCTTTAAATGTCACTCGACTGTGGGGAGGACATGCAGACTCCACACAGAAGGCGCTCCAGCCGAGAACTGAATGGGAGAACCTCTTGCTGTGAGGTGACAACACTAACCACTGCACCACCGTGTTGGGACTAATAGTGATGTGAAAAGAGAACACAGCAAGTGCTGCTTGTTCTTTTAACATGTTCCAAAGGCTGAAAAACTTGTGGGTAAGGCTGTCTGCACCTCTGCCTGACTGTAAAGGTAGAGAGGACTTACCAGAGGCACAACAAAACATGGGATCATGATATTAGTGGTTATTGTGGGATGCCAGGACTTGGGAACAACTGTAAGTTTCTAAAGGCAATGCAGAAACATGAAGAATTCACTTGATGTCCCATGATGAAGTCACTACATGGTAATGAACCCAGACCAGCTTTTGACGAATGTCTAGAAATTTGGAACAGAAGTTTATTGCTACTAGACACAAACTCTACTCTTGGTTTTATTCCCACAGCCCGAATATGTCCACACTGTGACCCCCAGCAAGTCACCTAAACATTACTACAAGGTCATCTGTGAAAATTGACTGCATCCCCTATGATGGAATTTAATTTATCACTAGACATTGTTTCCATCACACTGCCTGTACCAAACAGCTTTCAGCTACTGGAATCCCCTTACAAACTGTCCTACAGTTATATCTCCTCCCCTCTAATTTCTTAGAAATATCCACCCAGTGTCAAATCTTAAACTTCCTCCTATATAGAGAACTATTTTTTTTCTCCACAAAACAACTTTTTTACCTTTATCTCAGCACTGACACCAACCGACCAAAAGAGAAAAAACAGCGATTTGGTCTCCACTCTACTCTCTGGAACTTGCAAAGATCTTCAATACTGCATCTCCACTGGTTCTCCCAACCAGGCCTCGCCACCTCAACTATTAAATGGCTTTCAAGCTACCTTGGCAGCTGAACTTGGTCTTTCAAACAGCAGCTTCTTAGGGCTCTATACTAGGGCCACTCATTTAATATTTCACCAATGACATGTAAAAGACAGTAAAGCATGCTGCCATCATACAATAAACTGATTATTCAAGTCTTGTCTGCTCA
This sequence comes from Protopterus annectens, assembly GCF_019279795.1. NCBI lineage: Eukaryota > Metazoa > Chordata > Ceratodontiformes > Protopteridae > Protopterus > Protopterus annectens. The sequence goes on along the minus strand of NC_056748.1, from coordinate 1,098,113,346 downwards.
GCTCCATCGTCAGCCCTTCAATCCCCCAAGATGACTTCTCTTCCATCAAGTCCTGATTATAACAATCCCAACTACTTCTGAATCCCATATAATCTAGAGGGAATTACTCACATTTAGTCTATCTTTGTTCTTCCAAACAGCAAAGGACTAGACACAGTCTTACCCAACACCAGCAAAACACAGCAAGTCAACCATTCCAAGCTACCTGGGTGAAAACACATTGATCACTGCATCAGCTTTTTAGTTAAAACAAAACATGGCAAACTGGAATTGTTATGCAAAGCTTGGCCTTTTCTCAATGACCACAGCAAGAAAGTATTTCCCACAAATCTCCTGTCTAAGAAAATAAATACATGCACTTCAAATTGGACACAAGGTTGTGTAGCTCTCACAAATCTTAACTGTCTCAAACTCGCACATCAAATTTCATGCACAAATTTTATAACAGAAAAGATATTACATCATCTGTTATCTGGCAAACATTCAATCCAAGAAAAGTATAAGTGTCTAATTTACGAAAGATATTCAAATTAACCACAGTTTAAGTAGCACAAGTAAGATCCTGCCAAGGATTGGATGTCAAGCCATCTTTCAAGTCTTAGGGCACCTTCTGTATGAGTGTACAACAGTTTGAATTCCAGTGTGAGCCAGTACAAAATCAGATGCATGGGCGGCAAAAATTACAGCTTTCTTAACCCCAAAAACAAGCTACCTAGAGACCTGCTAAAACGTTCTAGGAGAAGAGGGAAAGATAGGGATTCCCACCCGGGAAAAAAGGGGGGGGGGGAATGAGAATGAGGGAGAGTGTTTGTAGTATGAAAAGAAGACCAAACGGCTGCTTCTAGAATATTTCTAGCATGTAATCCTTTTGTAAAAACAGCAGAGAGCACTGACAGAATTGTCTCCAGCTTTGTCATGGTACGAATAAAAAAACACTGACACAACATTTAGAAACTGTCCGTTTGACACAGATTGCCCCTTTTTCGTATCTGCCTAAAAAATAAACAACTGATTGGAAATGCTAAGTCCTTTGTCCCATCAAAGTACTACCCAAGATGTCTGTGGAGATCCAAAGTACACAGAATTCTCTCCCCGTTATTTTTTGGTTCTGGAATGAAGAAAAGGGAGAAGAATGGACTGGGTCAAACTAAACTATGAAATCATTTTAGTTCTATAAGAAGGGCTGGTTCTGAAAGATACCCCAGCTTTGCGAAAGATGAGACAAGGCTGAGTTAACAAAAGAGCATTAACTCAGATATTCTTTGCGCAGAAGCCAAAGCAATGAGGTAACACTGCTTTATACAATAAGAACTTCAACTCTGTGAACTGGTTCAAAAGAAAAAAGTGTACGATTTTCTAGAGTAAAAAATGACATCAGAACAGAAGCCAAAATAGCTTCAGCTGCACAGAAATGTCAAAAGGAACCGATTACGTTGGTTCGGGCACATATGCAGCACAGCAGAAGATTTGGCGAAGACGATTTGGGAGAGAAATGAAGAATGCACAAATAAACGGAGATATCAAGCAAAGGGATGGATGCAATGCATGAGAGAAGACGTGCAACTGACATGCATGACTGTTGCAGAAGGTAGGAGACTGGCACTTAATAGAGAGAGTTGGCAACAGTTAATGTGATGTCTTGAACCTATGGAGATCATGGGAAAAACAGGGTTGTTGTTGATGATAATGATATCAATGACCTACTACATCTAACCTCTGCCCTTTGCTGGAAACAGCATCTGAAAAATCAGTTCACAACCTGGTTATGAAATAAAAAAGAAAGTCTATGAAGTCATTTAATGTCATGAACAGGTAACAGCTGTCGAAAAATTCCTAGTCTTTGCACATTTCTAAATCTCTTATGTATCCCTGGTTCAGTCTGGCTGAGGTCATACATCACAGTTACAGCACAAGGGGTGGACGCCCAGGCTTTGGTATGCAGGTCAGATATACGGCTTTCCTTGACAGGACATCCCATCAGTTAGTAAAACTGCAACAGTGATAATAGAAGGACATCTAATGTCACCCACATCAGAATTAATATGAAACAAAACAGTGTTAGAAACGTCTCTGCGTGGAAGATTTTCAGTCCATATATTTGTAGTTAATCACTGTATATTAATCAGATCAGACAATAGTAGTAGAAGTAGCGAACTTAAACTCGTCTTAAGTAAAAAATAATAATAATAATAATAATAAATATATATATAACTATACAGCATTACTAATTATTCTAAAGTAATCCAAGCAAGGCAGGCAGTCTGTTTCCAGTCGAAAATCCATATTGTCTGATCTGATTAATATACAGTGATTAACTAGAAATATATGGACTGAAAATCTTCCACACAGAGAAGTTTCTTACACTGTTTTGTTTTTGGACCCACTATACTTGCTTTGTGGGTTGTTTTGAGACTTCAGGGATACCACTGAGATTACTTGTTTTGAATTAATATGAAACCAAGCAATCTATGGAAATGCAATCTTTGTGCATCAAAGATGAAAGTAAAGGAACCAAGAAATGACCCAATAGGTTAGACTGTTTTTCTATAAACCTCAGGAAAGTTCAAGTCTGAGAGGAAACCAAACAGCAGAAAAAAAAAATGACATGAATGTAATATGACTGTTGTCATACACCTACTGTCACTTAATCATTATCCTTAGTTTTACTTCTACACACTATCAGTTCAGTCCCCCCTCTCCTTTCCTGCTTATGTAACAGCCACAGACTTTGAAGAGGTTTCTCTCTTGCCTCCGCTACTTCATATAGAGGGCAGGAATATAAAACCATTATCACATCAGAAAATGACTCATTACAGGAGTAGAAAGTCTAATCCTAACTTTTCTACTGAGATGTTTTTTTTTTTTTTTTTTTTTTTGCACGTCATCAGATAAGTGATGTGTGTAAAAACACTGACTAATTTAGTTTAAAAACAGTAGCTGCATTGTTCTGCTAGCTCACACCACATGGTTTACAACATATTTTACCTTTAAATAACTCTGCATACTTTTTGATTTATACAAATACATTTCCTGGACTACTACAGTTAGTTGTGTATTAAGCACTGGGATATGTATGGCTTTAGGCACAGTTTTCTTACTACTACATTCATCAACTGTCTAATTATATCATTCTTGCAATTAGCATTCACACATTCAAAATGAGAAACCTCTTGACAACTTTTAAATAAATACTTATGTTTATTCAGAAGCAGAACCAGGGTATCAATTTGCTAGTGATTAACAGATTACCATATCTCACAGCTCATTCTGTGGGAGGCCAGCATCTCAGCCCATACGAAATATATCATCAGTACAGCTAATGACAATACAATAAAGAAAACTGATTTGTAAAGCAAAAAACTGACGGCCACTATTAAACCAGCTGTGGCATGTTAAAACTCAGTCACCACAAAGGCCTGCCAACATGTCTGATTACCTATTCCTATGGTGAAATGCACTTTTACTACATTGAAAACAATTAACTGCAGACATTTTATGCAACAACATTAAAGAAATCAGAGTTAATAAAATACAGCGCAAGTTAGAGCTTTAAATTCTGTTTTATGATAATGTGACACTCCAGCAATTCTCCTTAACATTATATACTTTAACAGATTATTCAGGGGAATCCATGACTGAGGCCAAGACATTCTGAAATAACACTGCAGTCCCCCCCCCACCAAAAAAAGGTGGCATACATGGGTCGATATTATATCGGAAATGCCATTCATTGAATCCCATACTTGGAGGGGGTACACCCCCCCAATTATATACAACAACTTCAAGATGTCACTACAGTGGGGAAAGGGCAAATTTCCAAATCCCCACCATAATGCAATCTCAGAACGGTTTGAAGAATGGCATGTTTGATAAAATGCAGTCTGAAATGACAGGGACCCAGCATACTTATACACCAGGATAAACTTCACTGACAGACTCTTCTTGTCATGTCAAGCAGGAAAAGCACTGCAAATCTGTTGAATGATGTTGAAGTTTTCTACTTCAGTAAATTAAAATGGTCTGTACTGAATGCAATACTGTCAAAACGTATGTTCTAAAGTACAAAAAAACAGGGCTTTTTAGAAATGGTATAAATCAGGAGAGATCTCCCCATGTTGAAGAGACTGAAACCAGCTTCGGGCATAATGAAACTATTACAATAAAACAAGGAATAAATGAAATAAAATCCCATCCATAACAGAAACCAGAACTAAATATCTGTAATCCAAGGGAAAATACTTAGCAGCCTTAATCACACACCTAGAGTGAAGTTAATGTATGTATATGCACTGAACAAACACTTAAGCTACAACTATTATCTGCATGCCTAAATATACCCTTGGCCAGCATCAGTGCTGAAAAGGGTCTGTAAACACCTCACCAACCTGGTCATCAAATAAATAAGGCTTTTGGTGACAGGAAACAATACAACTGTACACTAACCACAACAGCAAATCTTTGGGTGGGCACCATAGCAATGATTTGTAACAGCTGGTTTTACTCAGCAGAGTAAAACTACCACTTCAGACATTTTTCCTACAGTTGTATGGTCTCCAGCTGTAGGTGAATGCTGGTCTTTACCATTACCAGTAATTAGTCTGGGGCTCCCATATAAACATTATCGGCATGTGCTGAGATCAGTTCTTCTAAGTGAGAAACCCAAACAAGGAAGTTTTGTGGCAGGCAATAATATTAAAATCCAAACAATCAGCTATGCATGACATGCTCTTAGCACCTTGAAACTCCAAAATATGTTTTCCTTAGATTAACGCATTAGAATAGTGATTATTAACTCTAAACAGGGCTAAAAGGCCCACACTAAACGACTAAGCCAACAGGGCACTAACTATCACAAACTACAAATTTTATTATTATAATTTTAACACTAACACCCAAACTGTATATATGAAAAATTTCTAAAAGAAAAAAGATTTTTATCAAAAATGGTCCGAGCTAGTTGGATCACCAAGATCTCTCTTGCCGCGGCAAATTAGATCTGAGGTAATTCCAGCAGTGCATTGTGGGATAAGGGGTTTGGTCTCGAGCTACTGGCAAACCATGAGCTTTGCTATCGGCCGCTCCGAACCCATCAGTGAGAATAAACGGCGGGATTTAACAACTTCACATTAATATATTGCAAAAAAAAGTTATATATAATAATTATACTGGCTAAACACTTAGAAGATATCATTCAAATTAATTACAATATCATTTGCAAGGTGAAGATAAACATGACCTCCAAATGGAATAATAAAACATTTTTCACACATTCAAAGATAAATTTAATTAAAATGTTTTCACTTTCTATAAATCTGTACACTATTCAAACTACTCGATTAGTTCCAGCAAAAATTTGAACTGAAGAAATTAATAAACTGTACATATATTTTCTCTGAAAATCCTAACAAAGAGCTGCTTCTCAGCATCATATTAGAGTCTAAGAAAAATTGAGGAACACATTTTCCCAGATTTAGAATCTTCTGCAGTAGACTCGATACATAAAAATTATACTACACTGGACAGGTACAACTTCTAACTCAAAACAGGTAGCAATACATAAACTACGTATGTAAGAAACTTTTAAAATATCAAATCAAGCTTCAATTATTATAGCCAATAAAATGCACCTACGTAATCAAACTAAATCTAATTATCCAGGGAGTACAGTACTTATATCCGACTACATCTAATTACACAAACCGTATTAAAAAATCTTGAAAATTCTATACATAAACACCCTCCATAAGTGAACTACCATATTTCCTATACTCAAAACCAAAGTTTAAACAAGATTTTATGAAGTAAATGTGCTAAACGTAAATAAATTTCAATAGTCTTAATGATTTAATTGGTTTAAATTCTCAGCATGGTTAATACATTCAGTATAAAACCAAATGACCAATTATTAACACAAAGCACTGGACAATTTTAATCTTCACAGACAAAAAAAAACATGACTGAGCAAGAATTACAGACATACGCAAAGCTGTTGAAATTTATTAAATTCATACTCTTAAATGAAATCTTGTCTTCTTCAATTTTATCATGGTTATATAAAATCATGCATTGTATAAGCTTTATCTTTTTTTAATTTTTATTTTTCTAAGCTTTACCAAATTCTTACTCGGAATATACATATAAAACAATTTTTGCAAGTCTAACAAACAGACAAAACTAAGATTTTAACATCAGGTACATGTTCTTCCATCTTTATACTGGAGAGTTTACACAACGGCATTTTTGCATACCACACAAGAAAAATGCACAAAAAGTAAAACATTTTGTTGGATGTGTGAGGTGCAAACAAAAGCTCACTGCGAACACATTTTAATGACTGTATTATATTAAATGACTTTTCAACAAAATTTCAAAAAACTGCTTAAACAATGTAGTTTGAGAGGTAACAATTAACTAAACAGTTGGCTCTTATCACAGCTGAAATACCAATGGGAATTAATAAAAGGCAGCTACAACTCATATGTTGTCTAATACTTTTTGATTGAATACAACCAGTGCTGCATATGAAAAAGGAAACGAACTTCATTCAAATGAGATCAAATCAGACTAACATTATATATTTTTAATTTTGGCCTAAATTGTCTTTTACAGAAAAAGTTACAAGATTGCATTCTGTGAAAATATCAATCTGTTTGCGTGCTTAATATCAGACATATACGAGTTATACTGATAAAACATTTTTTAAGAGAACAAGCATTTACGAATACTACACATATTCCTTTCTTTCTATACAAAATCAAGTACGTTTCCTTTCATATCCGTTCTTTTTTTTTTTTTTTTTTTTTTTTTTACATTTTGACTTTTAAATGTACATCTTGGATTTATATATTCAAATTTAAGGAGATACCAGTACTAAATCTTAAAATGTCTTGATTGAGAAGAGTGCAAGTTAAATGTTCCAGTATATAAAATTTCAGATGTATATAGTTCGCTCTTAACAGGTTACAATAATTTAAGCTGTTTAACATTATAGTGGTTATCAATTTTCTTCAACTGTATTACTGTTTATGTATATTATCATATCTACTATTCTTGATGCTACTTTAAAATTTTCAATAAATATTAAAAAATCATGATGACACACCCTGTGCATATTGAACATTGTTAATACAGTATGGCATTAGATAGATTTTCTTATTAATTAGTACTAAAACTGAGCTTTTGATCAACAAGATTTATACACTTTTTTCAATGTATTGCTATGAGACTACATTCATCAAATAATTCAATAAAAACATTCTGAGAAAAAAGAAAACAAAACAAAACAATCACATTAAGGGCATACTACATATATTCTACACTAACGAAAAAAAATCTGTCCACTGTAAACAAGTCATCCCACTACAAATAATGATCAACAAAGTGCAAATGCAACACATGATCAGCATAACACAAAAGGCAGACTACTAAACTCTTGTTAGCAGCTCAGAAATGTTCTGAGTGTGGAAAACTGGTTCTGTGGGGCAACGAAATATAGTTGAGACTGACATCCAATTATCGGGCCTGAGCAAGAGAAGACTGACAGACAGAAGCTAGGGTAGGCTATCCTGCTGGGCACAAGCTGTTGGGGGTGTGATCTGCAGTGCAAATGAGTTGCAAATGGGTATGAGTACTATACCAGTAGCCAGGCAGCTTAAATGATTTGTAATGTGCATGTTAGTAACTGTAGTAAACAGCATGCATAAGGTACTTGCTACAGTTTCAAATTAATCGTTTTTGGTTTCAACTTTGGAGAGGCCTTTTTCTTTTGGTCCTCAATTTCATGCTAGGGTGCCAAATGATTCACCTGCAGCTCAGTAGTGAGAGAGAGACTATTGGCTTGCCCATGCTAGATAGGTGGGAGGGAAACAGTAATGGTGTACAGATGAGAGACAGGCCCAGGAAAGAAACACAGCCTGAAGAAGAGAGGCTGACAGGAATGAAAATATATCCCCACACTGAATGTACCTCAAGTCAGAAAAACCGCTACAACCAAAAACTATAGAAAATAAAGCATAAACTATTAAATATTTTTAAACAACTCATCTCTCTAAGCCAAAGTTTCCTCAAGTAGCGTAACATGGGCCAATAATCTTAGCTTGGTGAGCAAGATTAGCGTTGTGATGCCTCAGGAAACAGATAACTTGCTTAACGGATGTTCAGTCATTCCAGACTGCAACTCAAAATGTACATTTGAAAATGTAACAACTTACAGGACTTAACAACTTACAGGTTGCAGGTTAGGTCCACCTCATCTTATGACACAGCAAAAAAAAAAAACAAGCTGGTAAATACCCAGTATAGAGTTCCAAACAAAACAGTCCGAGAATCCAGTTATGACTGCAGACTTTTCCCAAAGAACGAAACAGAACTACAGACTTTTTTTTTTTGTTACTGAAGCAAACAGATCAGTTTCTATCAAGAAACATCAATAAGCAAGTCAGACTCACATCCACCACTATCCTCTCATGGGTCCCTATCAGATTATCAAAGTTTCAAAACCGTAACTGAAATTCACATGATTGGGACCATATGATCAAAGTTTTTGAACTTCAAACAGTTTGAATGGAGATCGCATTCCATTGCAGAATGGGAAATTTGCCCTTTTCCTCAATGTAGTACAATCTCGGAGTTGGTATATTTAATTTGCAGGAAGTGTGGGGTGCAGGGGAGCTTGCTCCCCCTGCATAAACGTAAAACAATTGTTTTTATTTATTTATTTTTAAAAAAATGTTCAAAGTTCCAAAACTTCGATCAAATGGTCTCGGCCATATGAATTTTGAAGTTTGGAACTTCGATAATCTGACAGAGACTCCCTCTCACTTCTAGGGAATAGTCGGTACACAAACTAACAACACATCTAATGTACAGGTTTCAGCATAGAAAAACAGGAGCATTACAGTGCAAAGACTTGGGAGATGATTACCTGCCCTCTACCTATGACTGTAGAGTTTTTTCAATGAAGCAAACATGTTGTAATCAAATAACCTCAGTGACCACTGGCCTTAAACACTTTTTATTTTTACTTAAAAATGTATTAGACTAACTGGGGAGGATACAGACCGACACCCCCCCCACACACACACACACACTCATGTCTGCCAAATAGTTATTTTCATCATAATTCATGTTGCGCTGCTCAGAATTCCATTTTTACAATTTTGCTTTTCAAACAACAGTATAGTATCTTCATGCAGCAATTATCACAATAACCTTTTTTTTTACTAAGGAAGGGAAACGATCCAGAGAGCAATCCTTTCATTACTTTAAAAAGCTCAAGAACTGAGCTTCAAGACTTCCTGGTGGCGTTTACAGTAACTCCTGAAACTACACTGTACTTTTAGTGAACCACACCAAAGCTACACAATGTTCTTGTAAATATCATCATCACTGTGTGATAAAAATTGGACGGAGTTAAGAACAACAAGTTTATACCTCAGACTTCTACCACCAAAAAAAAAAAAAAAAAAAACTTAACGTAATCTGGGGTCAACCACAGAACTCTCACATTACACACACCTCTGCATGACATACAGGCAGACTGTCCACCTTTCAATGCCAAATAATACAAACGCAGCCCAGAAAGCCAATTTGAATTTCAAATCATAACACAGGCATATGACCCTTTTGTGATAAACTTCCTGTTATACAAAGCCCTGCATGAATGGTATCCCTGTTCCATGACTGAACACTCACAACTACCACTTTCTAACTCAATGGTCTGTATGGATGCCTCACTGGTGACTTAAATTCTGTGGTGACGGTCAGTCTTAATTAATTTTTGCTCTATGTAACCTCAAGGAATCCAGTTCAGCAATGCCAAAGTTCAAATTAATTGTCATCAGATCTTTTTTCTAAACCATGTAGGAGGTGAACCTTCAAACCTTCCACTTATCATACTACAAACACTGGTACATACACATGCTGAGCAAGCATTTTCACTCTGCTGCAGGCATCCACTAAATGTACGTATCAGAGAGATAGATGAAAAGTGCACAGCCTCCAGCCATCATCATGGAGTAGGCAACCAAGTCATCTCTCTAAACAGCAAGAGGAGGCAATTAACCTCAGTCATTTAGTATTCTTGTCATGATACCCCCACAAGTCAAAGCACGAGTCACAATTTCATCATAGATTATTAGCTGCTAAAGCTGATGAATCACCACTATGTTAATCACCCACTTTCAGAGACTGTTATTCTACGCTGCAGCTCCCAGGGTTTCATCAGCTCCAGTGGGCAGAACCTGTACCCTACTTTATTTACAATTCAAAAACTTACTTCATGTTTGCATGAAATAACTATGGGCATCTGGAAAGCTGAAATGATGTGGCGCAGAAGCAGGCATTACAGCCTCATAGTGCTTGGTTCTTCTGTTCAACTCTTGCCTACAGTTCTTTCTATGAAGAGTCTGCATGTCCTCCTTTTGTTGATGTGGGGTTCAACCATGTGCACTAGTTTCATTCCAAACCCTAAAGACATGCCATCAGGTGAATTAGTGATCTAAAATCCCTATAGTGGTGGGTACAGTGTGTGTGTGTGTGTGTGTGTGTGTGTGTGTGTGTGTGTGTGTGTGTGTGTGTGTGTGTGTGTGTATACATAGTATGATAGCACGACAGACTGGCATCCTCCCAGGATTTCTGTTCATCTTTATGCTCACAGAGTGCTAGGACAAAGTCAGACTACCCTGACACCCTGAAGACGATAAAGCAAGCAGGGAGAATAAACAAATAATACGACATATTGTCTGGTGCTAATTCCACTGTATCTATATACCTTCCAGCCCTAAAGCCTTTGTTAGGTGTTTAATAAAAACATTCTCATTTCTCTCTTTTGAGGAAAAAAAATAAAACAGTTACAGGTGAGTGTAGCATCTTCAGTTTTTAAGCACGACTCTATATAGGATTTAAACCAAATATTTTAAAACTGAGCTACATTCTCCATCACCCAGCTCTATTTACTCAAAGGAAAATATACTTTAGACTGTTTTATTCTTATAGGTTCATAGGTTCATAGGTTCATACTAGGCTATCTGCCCGAGGGCATTTATAAGCCTAGCCCATTGTTTTGTGGCTTACGCCACCCCTTTAGTATGGGGAACTATACCCATTATTTTGCTGTGCCTCTGTCGAGCAGTGACACTGAGGTAATTCCTGGGGTATATTTGCGATCTCCCATCCATTGGTCAAGATTTCTCTTGAACAAGGCCAGCGAGGTGCTCTGCCTCACATGTACCGGGATTTTGTTCCACAGCATAGGGAGTCTTTGGGTGATGAATCTATCCCTCCAGCACGTCCTATTAATAGCCGTGTCGAGGTTTAAGTCTCCCGCCCTTGTGGCTCTGATGGATCTAGATTTTTTGAGGTGAAGCATATTCATCAAATCTGGGTTTGACATGGCCTTGTATGTTAGGCAAAGGTCACCTCTGAGCAAGTGGTGGCGACTGAATAGAGCTGGAGTTCTTTCAGTCGGGCAGCATAGGACAGATTTTTGAGACCCTTTATCCTTTTGGTGAGGAACTTTTGTGGCCTCTCCAGCTGCTGCAAGTGTCGGGTCAGATACATTCCGAATGGGGCATTGTACTCAATCATTGGTCTGATGAGTGATGAGTAAAGGGAGACTATGACCTCCCTTGATCTAGATGAGAATCCCTTCATGATAAGGTGGGCAATGTAGAAGGACTTCCTAACTACTTTAGCTACATGGGTGTCGAATGACAGACTACTATCAACCTGGGTCCCCAGGTCCCTGATAACTTCTTCTGTGCTCAGTGGATTGCCACCTATTTGGTAGCTAGGGGTAACCTTGTTTTTCCCGAAGGGTATGACTATGCATTTTTGGCATTTAACTTTAGGCCGTGGCTCTGGCACCAGTTATCCGTTTCTGTGAGACCCTTCTGAAGGATATCTGTGTCAGATGTGTTTTCTACTATGGCGCCCAGTTTGCAGTCATCTGCAAACTTTGTCAGCCATAACCCTCCTGTGTTTGCTTGTACTGGAAAAGTAGATGCCAAACAAGAGTGGGCCCAGGACTGAGCCCTGTGGGACACCACTTGTGACAGGCTTTGAGTCTGACATGGCGCCAGCAACTCTGACCCTGTGGGTTCTGTCACTCAGCCAGTTTGCAACCCATCTTGTGATGTATGGGTTAACATTTAAGCTGATGAGTTTTTCAATGATACCAGAGTGGGGTATTGTATCGAAGGCCTTAGCCAGATCGAGGTAGGCTGTATGGACTGCCTTTCCCTCATCAATGGCTTTGGTGACTGTTTGAAAAAGTCAACCAAGTTTAAAAGGCATGATCTGCCTTTGACAAAGCCAAACTGGGTTGGATCCAAAGTCTGCAAATTCCCTATGTCTTTATTTATGAGGTCCATTATGATCCTCTCCATGGCTTTGCAGATAAGGCTTGTCAAGCTAATGGGCGGTAATTTCCAGGGTCTGTGGAGGCACCGCCTTTGTGAAGTGGGACCACAGTTGCAGTGCGCCACTCCTGGGTGCGTATCCAGAGGTAAGACTTTGATTAAACAGCTGTCCTAGCTGTGGGTTTAATTCCTCATTGAGTTCGTGGAGCACACAGCCGGGGACACCATCGGGTCCCATGGATGCTGTGTTTTTGCTTTGGAGAGAGCAGTTCTCACTTGGGCGCTGGAGATGTTTGGGGGCTGCACTCATTTGGTATAGATATCTCTCCTTTTGGGGAGGGGAGAAGTTTGCACTGAACCTGTCAGCCAGTATGTTGGCAATGTCTGTAGGATCAGTAATCTTCACATCATTTTGAACTAGTTCTGAGCATATCTGGGAGTTTCCTCCTAGGTTTCTAACATAGCTAAAGAAGGCCTTATGATTGTCTTTTGAGTCTTTAGCTATTTTTCTCTCGAAATTTGCTTTGGATGATTTTATGAGAGCTCTCAGTTTTTACTTATAGTGATCAAGGGTGTCTTACCTTTTAAGGATTTTGCTCTATCTTGTAGTAGCTTCCTCCTTTTGTTGTAGAGTTTGTTTATGGCTGGGGTCCACCAGACTGGACGCTTGCCTTTGGTACAAAGAGTCTTTGTTTTGCTTGGGATTGCCTTATCCATGCAGTCCTGCAGGTGCTGGTAGAAGGCGTTTGTAAGTGATTCAGCGGCTTGAGTATTGTTTTCCGCCGCTCGGGAGCCTGAAAGGAGACCACACTAGTCTTTAGAAGTGTGAAGTCGGCTTTTGAGAAGTTCTTTACTGCGGTCTTTTTTATTTCAGGTGGGCGTGGGATGAGGACCTCCAGCGAGATTAGTTTGTGATCTGATCTCACCAGTGAGGGGTATACTTCCGGTGTTGAACATTGTGCTCCCATGTTCGTGATGATGAGATCAAGTATGTTATCTCCTCTTGTGGGGATGGTGACTAGTTGTTCCATGGCATTTGAGTTTATGAATTCCAGGAACTTTTGGGCTAGGGTGTTTGGGCTTGAGTAGTGTTCCCAGTCTATATTAGGGTAATTGAAGTCACCTAGTATGATGGTGTTTGGTGATACATTTATCCCTCTAGTGCTTTCAGGAAGGCCATGTGAGTTTCCTGAGTTTGTGAGGGTGGCCTGTAACATGCTACAATTTGCAGAGCAGTCTTGCCTATGGTTAATTGCACCTGGATGGTCTCCGATGCATCGTGCGTTGCCACCAGTCTTG